>NC_088340.1:28852500-29095000 GCF_036884655.1 Musa acuminata AAA Group
TGCTTTCAGTGCTGAATGGGTGGGGTATTTATAGGCCCCAACCCAGTTCAAATTTGGAGCTCAAATCTGTCAATTCCCAGAATTCCGGGATCAGGTGGTTGCACCTCCTGACTGGGGCGGTTGCACCGCCTGGCAGAGCTCGAAGACTGAGCCTCTGGGCGGTGCCACCTCTGTCAGGGGCGGTTGCACCTCTCTGCCAGAGCTCGAAGACTGAGCTCAGGCGGTTGCACCGCCTGACTGGGGAGGTTGCACCGCCTGGCAGAGCTCGAAACTTGAGCTCTAGCGGTGCTACCTCTTGACAGAAGAGGTTGCACCGCCCAGTCTCGCTCGGAGACTAAGCCCGGGGCGGTGCCACCTCTTGGCTGGGGCGGTTGCAATGCCCAGTCTCGTTGGGAGACATAGCCTGGGCGGTGCTACCTCTTGGCTTGGGCGGTTGCACCTCCCACAGCAATCAGGGTCCGAATGGGTTAATCCATTCAGCCCAATTTGATTCTTTCAGGGGCCCAATTACCCCAAGATTAAGCTAATGGGATCACCTCCCATTTCTAACTTAATCAATGTGCTAACTACGATTATTTCCTAGGACATATTCTGTAGCTTGCTCCGGTGCGTCAATCGCTTCTTCCGGCGAGTTTCCGGCAAACTTCCGTCGATCATCCGACGAACCCTCGGTGATCCTCCTACGGACTTCCGGCAAACTCCTGGACTTTCGACGATCCACTTGGCAAGTTCCGACCATCTCCTTTGGCAAGCTTCTGGACTTCTCGGATTTGTTCCCATAGAACCTCCGACGACTGTCCGAACTTCCGTCGAGCTCTCGAACTCCCAATGTGATCATTGTCATGACTCCGGCGCAACTCCTGCTGCATGTCTTACTTTCATCGTAGTTAATCCTGCACATGTAAACAAAACTTCAATCGAGACAATTAATCCTAAGCGATTAACCAAGTTGTCCGGCATGTCATTGGTCCCTCGACGCTTCGTCCGATTCTTCGGCGCATCGTCCTTTCCTGCGGCCTATTGCCCAATCGGCCAGTTGGCTCCGCAACTCCGATATCCTTGGCACAATACCCGCTCTTCTTGGCCCGATGCCCGAGTCCACGGCCCGAGGCCTTCTGTCGATACGTCGACCGATCCACCGGCCCGACGTCCAATCTTCTAACATGTTCCTCAGGCACAACATGATTTTCTTGCTTTAATTGTCTCATCCTGATCAAGGCATCTTGCATCACTCAAAACGCAGATTAAATCATAAACATATATCAAGTAGTTTCATCATCAAAATACGAGATTCAACAATCTCCCCCTTTTTGATGATGACAACCACTTGATGACGGAGTTAAACTTAACTCCCGGAGTTTAAACAAACTCCCCCTATTAATATGCCATATTGATAAAACCTTGAATTCAAACTGAATTCAAGTCATTGCAATATTCATCATGAATACTTGCAACACGTCATCAATAACTTATGCATAAACTTATGCATAACATTATACTTCTCCCCCTTTGTCATCAACAAAAAGGAGAAGTACCACAATCAAGCGTTTGTGATATTGGTTCAACTCATTGCATGAAAAACATAATATCTATTGTTATCATCATGCAAGTTTGCTATCATCAAATGGTAAGATATCAACATGTAAAATTGCGATTCAAGTTCTTGATATCTTAACATGATATGACATTCATAGCACCTATTCATATGAATGCTGCTTTTGATATCTCATCATAATATGGCATTCATAACATCTATTCATATTCTTCAAATATGGCACTCATAGTATCAATTATATATTTCTCCCCCTTTGTCATCAACAACAAAGAGAACGATATAAGCAAATTTTAAATATAAGTACGATGCCATAAGTTGGTTCATGTCATTTTCCAACAGTGAGTGATAGGATACCAATTATGCAAACATCTCGAGGAAAACATGACATGGAGATAGCTTTTATTGCTTCTTCCTTTTTATTTATTATCTTTTTACATGAAGGAGGAAAGCCATATGTGAAGTTCAAATCGATAAGATATTAAAGCACACTTCATTTTTGCAAGGATTAAGATATGTAAGTGAGTCAAATCTTTGTATGTAAAAATATCTTCCTTTTATAAGAGGGAATCATCAAATATGTTTCTCGAAAAATATTTTTCACATGATAAGTGCATTTGCTAGATGATTCCATATGTCAAAAATCAATGATGTGAATTAAACTTGATATGACATATGCTTGTTAAGTTCGGAAGAGGATAATGTATCAAGAAAATCCAATTGTTAGGATCAAGAAAATCGGAAAATAAAATTTGACACTTTCATACATTCGGACAGGGTTTTACTAGAGATATTCAATTACAATCATGAAGGTAAAACATGCTTATTATCATGGAAATTTTTGTATTCGAGCACATAATTTCCAACATGTAATCATGGCAAGTAATTGTGTAAAATCATTATGGCAATCAAGTGATTTGATCATTCAATCAAAAAAGTCCGAAAAATAATTTTAACTCGTTTAATCATTCGGACATATTTTTGCCATAGTTTTTCAAATATAATCATGAAGATAAGGCATGCTCATCATCATGGTAGTATGATAGCAAGTTTACCATATACAAGCTAGCAAAATTTTTTTACATTTTAAGGCCCGCAAGCTAGCAATTTTGAGATATTCAAGAAAGTAACTCTTGCTTCTTGAAATATAAGTTTTGCTAGATGTGCAATTTTTGCTTTCTTTTTGAATTGTGCAAGCTAGCTATCTCCCCTTTTGTCATTGTCAAAAAGAAGGGAAAAACCCTTTACATCAATTTTTAAATCATGACAAAGGTTAGTATCAATCTCATTTGTGCATCATTATATTTTCAAATTATAACATGCACATTTTCAAAACATATAAACTCATTATTATATGCATGATTCCAACTCATCATTCATATTATTTCAATCATTGTTTCACTCATCACTATAGCTTATCATGCATAATATGTAAAACCATCTAACATGTTATAAATATTTATTTATTTAATTTTTTAAGCATTCATGATACATCATACATTATCATAATAAAAAGCATATGCATCATTCCAAATCATAAATATTTCAAATCATCATGGTATTAATTTGTCACATTGCATCCTACCATGCATGATCGAAACTTCTCATTTGCATACATCAAAATAAATTCATGAATATCTCATGCATTCATATCATCACTTGAGGAATATTGAAAAGAAATAATTGGGTGATGAGATAAATATTTCATGAATACAAAGAATTGCATAAAAATCATATCATGAATACAAGGAATACAAGTCACAATCATTCAAGAGAAAAATCATCATTCATTTTCAATTCATTCAATTTGATAAATCAAGATCATGATTGTGATAAAACTCATTTCAAATTTAAATCATCAAAATAATTTTTATGGCTCACAAAATTTATAACATAAACAGATTCATGATTTCATTGATAATATATTTTCCCCCTTTTTAAGTGTTTCATTTTAAGTGGTCGATTTCATGTTAGCATGCCTTTTCATTTATGAAAACATGCATCAATTTTTTTTTTTTAAAGCCACTGTTATTATCATGAAAATCGATAATCCATAAATATCAAGAATCATCATACATAATTTCAAAAATATATGCTCATTAATCATAACTTCAAATTAAACATGATTTCATATACTCAAAATCGAGAAATAACAATGGAAATCAACATGATACACATTATTACTTCTCAACCACATATAGCATGATTTCATAAGGTATTTTTAATCAAAATTATTTTGTTTATTATAAACATGCAATTTTCATGATTATTTTCAAAATTACTAGAATGATAAGCATGATTCCTAATTGTTTGTATTTTCATTATAAAATTATTAAACATGCAATTTTTAAGAAAATTAAATAAAAAATAAAAATGCTTTATGAAAAGCATCATGTAATTTCAAAGTAAATTAATGGCATTTTGATTACCTCAGTGTCGAAAGGCGTAAAGGCATAGTTTGCCACCTCGCCTTTGTTGATTTTCTCCTCGTCTTCGGAGGAGCTCGATTCATCCCAATTTTTGTTCTTCTTCTTGCGTTCAAAGCAAGTAGTTTCGTTTTTTTTACTTTTTAATTTTTGTTTCATTTGTAGTTTAAGTTCACCATCATTTGAGCTTATGCTCGAGTGGTCTTCAAATGTTCTATGTCCCAAATCCTTCCTGTTCTTTAGAAGGTGGTTCTCAAGTTCTTCACGTGCACTGCACGTCATTTCATATGTGATCAATGAACCAATTAGTTCTTCAAGTGAAAAAATATTTAAATCTTTTGTTTCTTGTAAAGCCGTTACTTTTGAATCCCACTTCTTAGAAAGAGAACGCAAAATCTTGTTCACAAGTTCAGAATTCGAAAAACATTTGCCAAGAGCTCTTAAACCATTGACGACATCCGTAAAACGGGTGTACATGTCACCAATGGTTTCGCTTGGCTTCATTTGAAAAAGCTCGAAATCATGCAGTAAAATATTAACTTTCAAGTCTTTGACTCTACTAGTTCCCTCGTGCGTGATTTCAAGAGTGCGCAAAATATCGAAAGCTGTTTCGCACAAAGAAACCCGATTGAACCCATTTTTGTCCAAAGCGCAAAATAAGGCATTCATAGCCTTTGCGTTTAAAGAAAAATGCTTCTTCTCTAAATCCGACCATTCGATCATTGGAAGAGAAGACTTCGAAAAACCGTTTTCGACAAGATTCCAAAGTTCAACATCTATAGAAATAAGAAAGATCCTCATTCGGGTCTTCCAATAGGTGTAGTCCAATCCGTTAAACAACGGTGGACGAAAAACCGAAAAGCCCTCTTGAAAGCCACGAAGAGCCATTTCTCTCGAGTGCAAGTCCGAAATGAGAAATACCGGGCTCTGATACCAATTGTTAGGATCGAGAGCACTAAGAGGGGGGGGTGAATTAGTGCAGCGGATAACTTTCTGCGATTAAAATCGAAAGCTGCGTTCGAACGATAAAAACAACTTCTGTATGAAAGTTGATACTAAGCAAGGTTAAAGTCAAACTATGCAGGCAGTTTGTAGTTATGATGAAAACCAGAATATCGACGCAAACTGAAATCTAGCGTTCGTACGAAGAAACTGATTTACTTCTAAATGCTGATTCGTAAATCACTTGATTAGATAAGACGCGGTTTAAGCAGGAGTATAAAGGCAATGTGTAGTTATGGTAAAGCTCAAAACGTAAACGCAATCTGCAATATGATGATCATACGAAAAAGCAGATTTACGTCTAAACGCAGATTTACGTCTAAACGCAAACTACGCCTTAACCGCATTCAACGATAAGGTAATCGAAACCCCCTTAATTTATTTTGAAATTACTTGATGTTTTCCATGATGCATTTTTTTTCTTAGAATAATTATTTTTTAAAATTACATATTTAAAAAATTAAAAATGCAAAAATTAGGAATCATACTTATCATTCTAGTAATTTTGAAAATAATCTTAAAAATTATATGTTTATGATAAACAAAATGATTTTGATTAAAAATACCTTATGAAATCATGCTATATGTGGCTAAGAAGTAATAATGTGTATCATATTGATTTCCATTGTTATTTCTCGATCTTGATGAAATGAAATCATGTTTGATTTGAAGTAATGCATAATGATCATGCTTAATGAGTTTTCTTTCGAAATAATGCATAAAGATTTTTGTGATTTATGGATTATCGATTTTCACGATAATAAAAGTAGCTTTTTCGGTTTAAAAAATGATGCATGTTTTGATTTGACATAAATGAAATAGGCATGTTTATATGAAATAGTGTAAGTGTTATGCTTGACAATTGTATACTTAATGATGCATAAAGTTATAATGAAAATATTAAAATTTTGATACCATGATTTGATGATTTTATGCATGAGATTTTAAAGTTATACATGATGATTTTTATGGTTTATTAATCTTGGTGGTTTTCATGACGAAATTTATTTTTCGATCCTAAACATTGATGCACGGTTTTAACATAAGAACAAATATTTGAGCATGCTAATATAAAATCATTCACATAAATTGAAACAACTAAAAAGAGAAAAGTATTTTTCTTAAAAATTCTTTTTCTCTATCTTATTGACTTTAATGAATCTATTTGATCATCTTAAAAGTTATTTTGATGATTTTGATTATTTGAATGAGTTTCATCTAACCACAATTTTTATCTTGATTTTTGAAAATTATAACTTGAAAATTTATTTTATAAATCAAGATTATCTATTATGATTCTTTCTTTTCACTATTTGATTTATTAAAAAAGAATCATAATATGTCTCTTGAAATTCAAAATTTATGTTCACTATTTATACATCTCATCACCAAAATTATTTTTGATATTTATGTTCACTATTTATGATATGAATGCATGAAACACTCATGATATGATTTTTATACAATTCCGTGTATTCATAAAATATTTATCTCATCACCCAATTAATTAATTCTTCTTGATATTCCTAATGTGATGAAATAAAATTATGCATGAAATACAAATGGGAAGTTAATGATTATGCATGATAGGATGTAATGAACTTTGACATTTAGATACCATCAATTGAAAAGCTATGATCATGTTGCCAAAATGATGTATCATGAATGTTTGAATATCATGTATGATATGCTCATATTGATGATTGATTTATTTGTATCATGCATGAAAAATAAAATGTATGGTTTTGAAATTGTGCATTTTCGAATTTGAAAATATGATGATGCATAATGATGAAATTATGTAATGAAAATATTAAACATTTTGAAACCATGTTTTAATGTCATGCATAATGATCATGCTTAATAAATTTCAAAATTATGCATGGTGATTTTTAAGTAATTTATGGATTATCGATTTTTATCATGATGAAATGTTACATTTTCGATTTTAAGTATGATGTATGTTTTCATATAAAAAAACTTGAGCATATTGATTTGAAATAATGTTTAATGGTTTTATAATTCAAAATTATGCATGATGAATCATGCGATTTATGGATTATTGATTTTTACTATAATGAAAGTGCTTTATTGATCTTTGTCGTAATAAATCTTATACTTTCGGTTTTAAACATGATACATGTTTTTATTTGGCATAAATAAAATAAAATCATATGAATTGAAACAACTAAAAAGAGGAAAATATTTTTTCTTAAAAATTATTTTTCTCTATCTTATTGATCTTGATGATTATTATGATAAATCTATGTATAACATTTTGAATCTCTTGAAAGTAATGTTGAGATTTTGATTAATTTGATGATTCGAATTTGAATGAGTTTGTATTCAAATCATGATTTTGATTTCTTGGATTTACTACTTGAGATTTTTTTTTTAATCACAATCTCTTCTTTGTACACCTACAATTTTTGTTATTTATAAAAAGAAGAGATTTGATAAAATGAATCATGTCTTTTGTAATTCAAGAGGTCTTATCTTTCATGACATGATGCCGTTGGATTTATGACTTGTATGCCTTGAAATAATTGAAATATTTTATACTATTTTGTTTTTCCCTTATTCTTTCTTGTTTACAATGATAAAATGGGAAAAGTTATGATCATGTATGGCAGGATGTAATTTGACAGATTAATACCATGATGATTTGAAATATTTATGATTTGGAATAATGCATATGCTGTTTATTATGATGATGTATGTGATATATTGCATATGATGTGTATTATGAATGCTTTAAATGATAAATGTTTAAGAAAAGAAAAATACTTTTCTCATACATGTTTGGTACCAACAATCATGAAGTGATAAATACTTAAAAATATTGATTTAATGTTCGATATTATGAATACTTTATTATCATACATAAAAATAGTGATAAATATTTTGAAAATAAATGTTTGTATCATGTTAGATGATTTTACATTTTATTCATGATGAGTTTTAGTGATGATTGAAACAATGATTGAAATAATATGAATGATGATTTGGAATCATGCATATAATGATGAGTTTATATGTTTTGAAAATATATATGATGATTTGGTATTATGCATGCAATACTTTAACGTATGATAATGATGCATGCAATGATGAAATATTCATGATAAAATAATTGTTTTGACATTCAAGACTTGAATTTTCATCTATGCTATTTACCTTTGTCATAATTTAGAAATTAACGTAAAGGGTCTTCCCTTCTTTTTGACAATGACAAAGGGGGAGCAAAACATGCTAGAAAGCTAATTTGCTAGCCCGTACAATTCGAGAAAAAAATAAAAATTGTACTTCTCAAAAGAAAAGAAATTGCTATCTTGAACATCACCAAGGAGTGCTATCTTGCCTATCCCAAGAAGCAAAAAGTTAACTTGCACATCTAGCAAAACTTATATTTTAAGAAACAAGAGTTGCTTTCTTGAACATCTCAAAATTGCTAGCTTGCGTATCTTAAAATGTCAAAAATTTTTTGCAAGCTTATATATTGTAAACTTGCTATCATACTACCATGTATATCTATGATGATAGCAAACTTGCAGGATAATAAAAATGGATATTATCTTTTTCATGCAATGAGTTGAACTTGTATTTCCAAGCACATGATAATGGAACTTCTCCTTTTTGTTGATGACAAAGGGGGAGAAGTATAATCATGTTATGCATGATGATGTGTTGCAAATATTCATGATGAAAAATTGCAATGACTTGAATTCAATTTAAATTCAAGGTTCTATCAATATGACATATTGATAGGGGGAGTTTGTTTAAACTCTGAGAGTTAAGGTTAACTCCGTCATTAAGTGGTTGTCATCATCAAAAAGGGGGAGATTGTTGAATCTCATATTTTGATGATGAAACCACTTGATATGTGTTTATTATTTAATCTATGGTTTGAGTGATGCAGGATACTTCAATCAGGATGAGACAATTAAAGAAGGAAAATCATGTTGGGCCGGAGGAACATGTTAGAAGATTAGACGTCGGGCCAGTGGATCGGTCGACGTATCGATAGAAGGCTTTGGGCCATGGATTCGGCATTGGGCCAAGAAGAGCAAAGATTGTGCCAAGGATATCAGAGTTACGGAGTCAATTGGCCGATTGGGCAATAGGCCGCAAGAGAGGACGATGCGCTGAAGAATCAGACGAAGCGTCGAGGGACCAATGACATGTCGGACAACTTGATTAGATGCTTAGGATTAATTATCTAGATCGAAGTGTGTTTTACATGTGCAGGATTAACTATGATAGCATGAAGACATAAAGCAAGTTTACCGGAGTCAAGTTCGATAGGTGTTCGAGAGTGTGCCGAAAGTCTGAAGAATCATTGCAAGTGCTGCCGGAACCATCCGAGAAATAATCGGGGACTTGCCGAAGTTTTCGAAAGTCTACCGGAAAGATTGTCGGAGGTTCGCAGAGATCACCGAGAAGGTTTGGATACTTGCCAAAGACTCGTTGAACTCGCCATAAGACCAGGAGCCTGCTAGGAGTCCGCTGAAAGAAATCCGAGGGTGTATCGGAAGTCCGCCGGAAGTTCGCCGGAAAGCTTTCCGGAAGGAAACTCGAAGTTGCCGGTTAAAATTTGCTTAGGGCTATGTCTTCATTTTATAGTTTGTATATAATTTGGGTTAGGATTAAGGGTTAATCCTATAACCCGGTTAGGGGACAATTGGGCCCAAGTTTGGACTGGTTTGGGCCAAGTTTGGAGCCCAACCAGTGAGTTGGAACAGTCCAGGCGGTGGCACTGCTAGTATACTATCGAACTGGGCGGTGGCACCTCCAGTATACTGTCGGACTGGGCAGTGGTACCACCCAAAACCCGAGAGGTCCGACGGTGCCATCGCCTAGAACCCGAGAGGTCTAGCGGTGGCACCGCTAGTACACTGTCTGTTGAATCTCGGATTTTGATGATGAAATCAATTGATGGGTTAATTGATCTAATCCATATTATTGAGTTAAGTGTGCAGGATTAACTACGATAACCAGAAAACACAAAGCAAGAATACCGGAGTCAAGATCGATGGACGTTTAAGAGTCCGAAGAATCGTCGGAGATGCTGCCGGAACCAACCGAGAAGAAATCGGGAACCTATCGGAATTTTCGGAAGTTCGCCGAAGAGATCGTCGGAGGTTCACGGAGATCACCGAGAAGGCTCGGCTACTAGTTAAAGTCATCACAAGATCGGGAGCTTGATGGGAGTCCGACGGAAGAAGTTCGTCGGAAAGCTCGCCGAAACAAGACTCGACGTTCGCGGTTGAAAGCTTGCTTAGGATGTGTTTTTGTTATGTAGTTCACTTGTAATTATGATTAGGATTAAGAGATAATCCTATATCATGGTTAGGAGCCAACTGGGCCCAAAGTCAGATATGGTTTGGGCTAAAATTAAGCCAAACTAGTGAAATCGGAGAGCTAGGCGGTGGCACCGCCTGGCTGGGCGGTAGCACCGCCCAGCACCCGAGAGCTGGGCGGTGACACCTCCTGGGCTGGGCGGTTGCACCTCCCAGCACCCGAACGCTGGGCGGTGGCACCGCCAGCATCGGGAACCCAAAGAGAATTCAAATTTTGGAGCCCAAAATTTCCTCTTGAGGCCTATAAATACCCCTCAAATCTCAGCTGAGATTACAACTTTTGAGAAGCATTTTGATTGAGAGAAAAGTCTTAGAAAGTCTTAGCAAGTCTTGTTTTCAATTTGCTAGAGAGTTCTCCTCCTTCTTTCTTATTGAAAATTTGTAAGAGGTTGAGCTGTTTGTAAAAGGTTGTAAGAGGGGTATTTACCCTTCCATTTCAAGAGATTTGCTAGTGGAAGGTGGGAGCCTCATCGAAGAGGGGCCTCGCAAGTGGATGTAGGTCATTTGACCGAACCACTCTAAAATCGGCGTAATCTCTGGTTTGCATTTCATTATTGCTGTTTACATTACTGCAAACCTTCTTACATGCTTTAGTTCCTTATTACCTTTGCTGCGCAACTTCAAGAATACGCTTTCAAGTTAAGTCTTTCAAGTTCCGTTCTTATCATACGAAAGATTTTTCTAAAACCGAAGTTTTAATCCGCTGCACTAATTCACCCCCCCCTCTTAGTGCCGCTCCGATCCTAACAAGTGGTATCATAGCAAGGTTATCTCTTATATTTGGTTTAATATCCAAGAGAGATGGCTTACTCCGGCATGCAAGAGGGCCACTCTATTGCACGACCACCTTTGTTTAATGGGTCAGATTACACATATTGGAAGACTCGCATGAGGATCTTCCTCATTTCTATGGACTTTGAGCTTTGGTCTATTGTTAAAAACGGATTTCAAAAATCTTCTCTTCCGATGAGCGAATGGAATGAATCGGAGAAGAAGGTTTTTGCTTTAAATGCAAAGGCTATGAATGCCTTGTTTTGTGCACTAGACAAAAATGAATTTAATCGTGTTTCAATTTGCGATTCGGCCTTTGATATTTGGAGAACTCTTGAGGTCACTCATGAAGGCACTAGCCGAGTGAGAGAGTCCAAAATCAACATCCTTGTGCACTCTTACGAACTTTTCCGAATGAAACCAAGTGAGTCCATCGGAGACATGTACACCCGGTTTACGGATGTCATCAATGGACTCAAAGCTCTTGGTAAAGATTTTACTAACTTTGAACTAGTAACTAAAATCTTAAGATCTCTCCCTAAAAGTTGGGATCCAAAAGTTACGGCCATTCAAGAGGCCAAAGACCTTAAAGCATTCCCTCTTGAAGAACTCATTGGGTCTCTAATGACCTACGAAATGACATGTCAAGCTCATGACGAGCTCAAGAACCTCCTTCTAAAGAACAGGAAGGATATGGCACTGAAATCACAAGAAGACCACTTGAAAGGAACATCAAGTGATGAAGACAGTGACAATGACATTGCACTTTTGACTCAAAAATATAAGAAATACTTAAGAAAGAATAAATTTAAAAATAATACAAAAAACAAATTTGAACAAAAGAAGGACCAAGTGATTTGCTATGAATGCAAAAAACCGGGACACTACAAGAACGATTGTCCTCAAGCCAAAAAGAGAACATCAAAGAAGAAGGCGCTCAAGGCAACGTGGGATGATTCAAGTGCGTCCGAAGAAGAGGAGTCCAACACCGAGCAAGTTGCTCATTACGCGCTAATGGCTTTATGAGAAGAGGTATGTGATTTATTTAATGAAGATTTATCTTTTGAAGAACTCTCTATCGCTTTTCATGAATTATTTGATGAATGTAGAATTGTTAGCAAGAAGTTAAGTATCTTAAAGAAAGAGCATGCTTTGCTACAAGATAAGTTTGAGAATCTTCAAACTCCTCCATGCTCTAAGTGTGAGCATTTAGAAGCAATAAAAAATGAAAATTTGCTTCTTAAAGAAACCTTAAACAAGTTTAAGGTTGGTAGCAAAGGATTAAATATGATCCTTGCACACAAGGGTCACATCGCAAATAGAAATGGAATTGGATTTGTAAAAGGATTACATCAAAATCCTACCACTTTCATAAAAGGACCTACATTACATGTTTCCTCTTATATGAAATGCAACTTCTGTTGCAAATCCGGACATATTGCCTACAAATGTCTATTTAGGAAAATTAGTTCACAAAAATTAATATGGGTTCCTAAAGGAACTATAAAGGATTCAATAATAAATAACAAAATTAGTGGGTCAATTTTTGAGGCACCCAAAATCAAATGGGTACCTAAAAATCATCCTCTTTTGTAGACAAACCCACAAGCTAGGAGCAAGAGATGGTATCTCGATAGTGGATGCTCAAGACATATGACTGGAGATCCATCTCATTTCTCTATGCTCACTAGCAAAGAAGAAGGGTACGTCACCTTCGGAGACAACAACAAAGGCAAAATCATTGGCAAGGGAACTATTGGTAACAAATTTAGTTTTTCCATTGATGATGTTTTACTAGTTGATGGATTGAAACACAATCTCTTAAGTATTAGTCAACTATGCAATAAAGGTTATATCGTTAGATTTGAATCAAATATGTGCATTATTGAAAAACCAAATCATAACATGACTATGATTGCTTTAAAACAAAATAATGTCTATACCATCAATCTTGATGAACTAGGTAATGAAATGTGTTTCTCCGCCGTAAATGATGATGCTTGGCTTTGGCATAGGAGATTAGGTCATGCAAGCATGAAAACAATATCTAAAATCTCATCTCAAGAATTAGTACAAGGGATTCCGAATATGAAGTTTATTAAGGATAAGGTATGCGATGCATGTCAACTAGGCAAACAAATAAAAACAAGCTTCAAACCAAAAAATCAAATTAGCACCACTAGACCATTACAATTGATCCATTTGGACTTATTTGGACCAATTGATACAACAAGTCTAGGTGGAAGCAAATATGCTTTTGTGATTGTGGATGACTACTCTAGATACACTTGGACCTATTTCTTAGCTCACAAAAGTGATTGCTTCAAGTGTTTCTCTAAGTTTTGTAAACTCACTCAAAATGAAAAAGGCTTCATGATTTCATCAATTCGGAGTGATCACGGTGGTGAATTCCAAAACCGTGACTTTCAAAATTTTTACGAAGTTAATGGGTACAATCATAACTTCTCAACTCCAAGAAATCCTCAACAAAATAGAGTAGTTGAAAGGAAAAATAGAAACCTACAAGAAATGGCAAAAACTATGTTAAATGAACATAGTTTACCCAAATATTTTTGGGCCGAAGCCGTAAATACGACTTGTTACATCATGAATAGGGTCCTAATAAGACCATCTCTATCAAAAACTCCCTATGAATTATGGAATAACAAAAAATCAAATATTTCTTATTTTAAAGTTTTTGGTTATAAATCCTTCATTTTAAATGAAAAGGATGCCCTAGGTAAATTTGATGCTAAATCCGATGAAGGCATTTTTCTTGGTTACTCCTCCGTTTCTAAGGCCTTTCGTGTCTTTAACAAAAGGACCTTAGTAATAGAAGAGTCTATTCATGTAGTTTTTAATGAAATTTCTGATTTAAAGAAAAATGATTTTGATGATGATCTTGGTTTTGATAATTTGAATTTAAACGAACCCCGTCCTCAAAATAGCCATTTGAATGCATCTTCTTCCGAAATTTCTTTACCCAAAGAATGGAAGTATATAGATGCTCATCCAAAGGAGCTAATTATAGGAGATACAACAAAAGGGGTTCAAACTCGTTCTTCTTTCAAGAATTTTTGTGCCAACGCCGCTTTCCTTTCTCAAATTGAACCTAAATGCATTGATGAAGCCTTAAAAGATGATTTTTGGGTCATTGCAATACAAGAAGAATTGAACCAATTTGAGAGGAATGAGGTATGAAAGCTTGTTCCTAGACCAAGTGACCACTTAGTCATAGGTACTAAGTGGGTCTTTAGAAACAAGCAAGACGAAAATGGTATCGTGGTTAGAAACAAGGCTATATTAGTGGCCAAAGATTTCAACCAAGAAGAAGGTATCGATTACGAAGAAACCTTCGCTCCTGTGGCTCGATTAGAAGCCATAAGGATGCTCCTTGCCTATGCTAGTAGTAATAATTTTAAACTATTTCAAATGGATGTCAAAAGTGCTTTCTTGAATGGTTTTATTTCCGAAGAAGTATATGTCGAACAACCTCCCGGATTTGAAAATTCTCTTCTTCCTAATCATGTATTCAAATTGACTAAAGCTCTCTATGGCTTGAAACAAGCTCCTAGAGCTTGGTATGAAAGGCTTAGTTCCTTTCTTATTTTAAATAATTTTACCAAAGGCAAGGTTGATACTACATTGTTTATTAAACATTTTGAAAATAATTTTCTTATTGTGCAAATTTATGTTGACGATATTATTTTTGGCTCTTCGGATGAATCACTATGTGAATCATTTGCCAAATGTATGAGTCATGAATTTGAAATGAGATTAATGGGTAAATTAACTTTCTTTTTAGGATTACAAATCAAACAACTTAATGATGGTATATTTCTTAACCAATCCAAATATACATTAGAATTGTTAAAACGATTTAACATGGATAATTCAAAAGCAATAAACACCCCTATGAGTACTACGACTAAGTTAGATATGGATGAAAATAGTGAAAATTTCGATCAAAAAACATATAGGGGAATGATAGGTAGTCTACTCTACCTCACCGCGACTAGACCAGATATTATGTTTAGTGTAGGACTTTGCGCTAGGTTTCAATCTAATCCTAAATTATCTCATCTAAAGAGTGTTAAAAGAATATTTAGGTATCTTAAAGGAACTCCAAATTTAGGATTGTGGTATCCAAAATCTGAAAAATTCGATCTAATAACTTATGCAGATGCCGATTTTGGCGGATGCAGGATAGATAGAAAAAGTACATCCGGAACATGCCAATTTTTAGGACATGCACTTGTTTCTTGGACTTCCAAGAAACAAAATTCAGTTGCACTATCTACGGTGGAAGCCGAATACATTGCTGCAAGTGCATGTTGTGCACAAGTCATTTGGATGAAAAATACATTAGAAGACTATGGAATTCACTTTAAAAATATTTCCATAAAATGTGATAATACTAGTGCTATATATCTTACTAAAAATCCAATTCTGTACTCTAGAACTAAGCACATTGACGTTAGGCATCATTTCATACGCGATCATGTCCTTAACAATGATGTTGTTCTAGAATTCATTGACACAAAGCATCAATTAGCAGATATATTTACAAAAGCTTTGAACGAAGATCAATTTGAATTCATTAGAAGGGAATTAGGCATGTTAAATTGTCCCTAAAATGAGCTTCACGAAAAATGACTCGTCCTTTTCCTTTCTTTTGTGGATTTGATTTCTTTCTTCTTCTTCAATTCAAAATGATCCATTAAAGTATAACTTATGATCTTGAGGGAAGAAGCTAAACAAAAGGGAGGAAGAAAAATTTTTTTTCTTTCCTCCGCGGGATGCCAGCGGTGGCACCGCTTGGCGCTCGGGCGCCAGGCGGTGACACCGCTCGGTTTGGCGGTGGCACCGACCAAGCAACCCTTATTAACCCGAGGGGTTAGGGCCGGCGGTGACACCGCCCCCAACCCGAAAAAAAGCTCTCAAAACCCTCTCCCATTCCCTCTAAACCTCATTCTAACTCTTAGAAGCATTGGAGAAGGATTCTTGGTGGTCCAAGCTTTCCATCTCTCAACATAATCTCCATAAGGTAACACTTGAAATCCCTCTTTTTGGTATCTCATTCCCTCTTTTCTTTCCTCTTTCCCTTGCTTATTTTTCACAATTTCATCATCATCTTGTCTAGATAATGGCTCCTAAGAGATCAAAAGGAAAAAGGATTGAAGGAGATTCATTTGACCATGATCTTTTTAGATCAAAAGAGGTAGCCCTTAGCTTTCTAAAATTTGAAACATGATGTATCCATAAGGGAAAATACGTTGATCTGGATGAACTAGAGGACTTAGAACCCATTAGGTGGTTTGCACACCTAGAAGCTCTACCTCTACTACAAATAGATGAACCAATCTATCCGCGATTAGTTAGATTATTCTATGCCAACCTATATGAGGACAACGATAGCCTAAGCACTTACCTTCTAGGAACACCCATTAGAATATTTGACAGCACTATTTGTGAGCTAATTGGCATAACTAAAAAAGATAGGGGATGCTATTTTAAAGGTAAATGGGACGTCAACACAATAGGAGCAACCTATACAGAAGCCGTAGAAACAATTTTTGCAAATCCAAACCTTGACTTCCTACCCAAGAGTTGTGAACACCTACTGCCTTTCAACTCTAAAATTCTTCATCACATTATCACAAGCATCATATTCCCCAAACAATTTCATCTTGACGAAATAAGTCAAATAGAGATAGGAACCATGTATTGGATTATGACCGGTCATCATAATTGTTTAGGGTACTTAATTCGCCAACACATGCAGGATATTATGGCTAAAGATACTATATTACCATATGGGAGGTTAATCACTAGATTTCTTCATGCCTATAACATTTGCATTCCACCCGATGAAGAATCTATTCAAAATGATCGATATAACATAATAAATAAAAACCTACTGAAAAGACTTAGGTGCACTTTTAGCAATGGCATATGGGTTAGGCAGCCTAGAAGGACGGATCCAATTCCTCAACCAATAGAACACCCCGAAACACCAATTCTTATGGGAAATGAATCTCCTCCTCCTAGTCCCTTTGGCACAGCACCTTCAGCTCCTGTTCCCTCCTTTGAAGATCTCATTATGGTGGAACTGTCTCAGATCAAATCTCAGCAAGTACAAATTCAGAATCAACAAGTTGAAAATTTGAAGACACTACGACAAATGAATGAAAAAATAGATATCCTGTATCAGCACTGTGGATTACCTCCTAAGGATTAAACTGATGTATCTTTTTATTCTGTTCTGTTTGCTTTAAACAACAAGTTCAAAGTTTGTCATCGATTGAACGATAACTGATCCTTCCTTTTAGATAACTACTGTTTTGATCTGCATAAATGATGATGTCTTTTGGATAAACTATTTCTGGCAAATTTGAATGATGAACTTTGGTTCCTATTAAATGCTAAACCTTTTTTCTATGATCATAAATTAGCTGGCTTGTCTCTTTTTGTTGATGACAAAGGGGGAGAAATGATGACTAAGTGATGACTTACACCATAACAATAGCATGACTTATATGAATTACAAAAACTTGTGTGATATGAATGTCTTATATGCCTTGCAAAATCTTTGAAAATATCGCAAGATTGATTGATCATATTGAAGGCATGCCTTACATTTACATCATGAAATTCATGTTGAAAATCTTTATCTTCTATCGTAGTAAAAATTGTCTCTTATCATAATTTTCATCGAAGTTTTGTATTTACTATTGCTTAATGAGAATGACGATAAGTTCTACGGTTAGAACTTATCGGTTTATACTTGAATTCTATGGATGGAATTCAAGTGTTTTCATCTTCTCATAATATGGCATATAGATAGGGGGAGTTATGTTTAACTCCGTCATCAATTGATTGTCATCATCAAAAAGGGGGAGATTGTTGAATCTCAGATTTTGATGATGAAATCAATTGATGGGTTAATTGATCTAATCCATATTATTGAGTTAAGTGTGCAGGATTAACTACGATAACCAGAAAACACAAAGCAAGAATACCGGAGTCAAGATTGATGGACGTTTAAGAGTCCGAAGAATCGTCGGAGATGCTGCCGGAACCAACCGAGAAGAAATCAGGAACCTATTGGAATTTTTGAAAGTTCGCCGAAGAGATCGTCGGAGGTTCACGGAGATCACCGAGAAGGCTCGGCTACTCGTTAAAGTCATCACAAGATCGGGAGCTTGATGGGAGTCCGTCGGAAGAAGTTCGTCGGAAAGCTCGCCAAAACAAGACTCGACGTTCGCGGTTGAAAGCTTGCTTAGGATGTGTTTTTGTTATGTAGTTCACTTGTAATTAGGATTAGGATTAAGAGATAATCCTATATCCTGGGTAGGGGCCAACTGGGCCCAAAGTCGGATATGGTTTGGGCTAAAATTAAGCCAAACCAGTGAAATCGGAGAGCCAGGCGGTGGCACCGCCTGGCTGGGCGGTAGCACCGCCCAGCACCCGAGAGCTGGGCGGTGACACCTCCTGGGCTGGGCGGTTGCACCTCCCAGCACCCGAACGCTGGACGGTGGCACCGCTTGGCTGGGCGGTGGCACCGCCAACATCGGGAACCCAAAGAGAATTCAAATTTTGGAGCCCAAAATTTCAATCCTCTTGAGGCCTATAAATACCCCTCAAATCTCAACTGAGATTACAACTTTTGAGAAGCATTTGATTGAGAGAAAAGTCTTAGAAAGTCTTAGCAAGTCTTGTTTTCAATTTGCTAGAGAGTTCTCCTCCTTCTTTCTTATTGAAATCTTGTAAGAGGTTGAACTGCTTGTAAAAGGTTGTAAGAGGGGTACTTACCCTTCCATTTCAAGAGATTTGCTAGTGGAAGGTGGGAGCCTCATCGAAGAGGGGCCTCGCAAGTGGATGTAGGTCATTTGACCGAACCACTCTAAAATCAGGCGTAATCTCTGGTTTGCATTTCATTATCGCTATTTACATTACTACAAACCTTCTTACATGCATTAGTTCCTTATTACCTTTGCTGCGCAACTCTAAGAATACGTTTTCAAGTTAAGCTTTTCAAGTTCCGTTCTTATCGTACGAAAGATTTTTCTAAAATCGAAGTTTTAATCCACTGCACTAATTCACCCCCCCCCCCCTCTTAGTGCCGCTCCGATCCTAACACTGTCAGTGTCAAACATTGACAGGCGGTGGCACCGTCAGCACCGGGAAACCCAAAAGCAATTTAAATTTGGATTCCAAATTTGAATCCTCTTGGGGCCTATAAATACCCCTCAATTCTTAGCAGAGATAATACATTTTTGGTAAGTTAGAAAGTGAGAAAAAGCCCTAGCAAAGTCTTATTTTCAATAGCTTAAGTGTTCACCTCCCTCTTTCTCTTTGAAAAATCTGTAAGAATGTGAACCACTTGTAAGAAGGTTATAAGAAGGATATTTGGTCCTTCCCCTTCAAAGTGATTTGCTAGTGGAAGTTGGGAGCTTCATTGAAGAAGGCTTCGAAAGTGGATATAGGTCACTTGACCGAACCACTATACATCATGGTGTTCCTTGAATATGTGAGTGTTTAATGTTCTAAACCATTTCTCTACTTAGCTGCAAATCGTTCGGTTTTCATTTCCCTACTCTTGACTACCTTTACTCGAGTTATTTTAGCTAAGTCATCCTTCATCAAATCGAAATCTCTACACATTTACGAAATTGATTTCAAACTTACAAGTTTTAATCTGCTGCACTAATTCACCCCCCCCTCTTAGTGCCGCTCTGACCCTAACAGCTGCAATATGCCTCTTGGCTCCCAACTACTCTCTGCTGCTATTTTTGAGTAGTCGAACCTTTGATCCACTATGCTGTTTCAACTCGCCAATGACTCTAACTCTAGTGTGGGGTTGGCTGAGTTGTGTTGATCCCTGTTAGTTCTTGCGGATCCTCCAGATGAAGGAAAAGACCATCCTTACTATGCGTCAGTCTCTTAAATACCTCATGCTGCTTGAATTGGGTGGATGCTTGTTGGAGCTTTAACGAGTATAGCTTTGTATACTTTCCAAGTTTTGGGTTATTCCTCCACAAAATTTGTCCATCGACTCTTCTTTCATTTAGTTGTCACTTCCAAGTAAAGTCGCATCACTTCCGCTTTCGATTGGTATTCTGTTGGGAAATGAAGTGGATAATCTACTCTCAGTAGCATTGATCACCATTGGTGAGGATTTGATAACTATTATCTTCTATTATCTTTGAAGAGTCTTTGAATCTGTGCAGAGCTCCTCTACTGGATAGATAAGAGAATTGGGGTACTCGGTTTCGCCCATTCTCTTAAGAGTCGAGAAGGCAATGGTTACTTGACTTCGCCCGCCTCCTCAAGGGTTGTACTCCATGCATCGAGCTGGTTACTGACCTTCACTTGCTCTTTGCTCATAATTCTGAATCACTAGAAGCATTTGCACTCCTTGCATTGAGTTAGCTACTGTGATTCACCTTCTCAATGCCATCGAATTTTTGGAATACAGGAAGTTTTCATCCTAACTTGGAGTAAGTTTCTAATAGTTTTGGTTGCCTCTAGGATTGTACCATCTTCTCCATTAACCCTACCACCTACTCCACTAAGTAGTAAAGGTACATCACTACATACTGTCTGCTTCCTTCTTTGGTCGTGCACTCTTGCACGACTCGAAGTCCTTCACTTTCGGCTATCTTGATGAGAAGCTCGTTGACACTAGTCTTACGAAGTACCTTGGCCTCTGCCCTTCAGCTTTGTCTCGGTACTAGAGTTTGTCTCTGTGTGCTCCACCTCCTTAGCCCCTTTCACGACCAAGCGCTCTCCCTTCATGAGAGTAAGGGATCGATGACTTTCACGGAAGTCCAACCTCTATGGTACCATGGCGTTGCCATTCCCATGGCCCTACTATCTGTTGCCTCGCATTTGCATCCCTTTTCTTCACGATCAATAGATATGTATCTGTGGCACTTCTCCGAGTACACCTCCATTCGAACTGATACTTGATTTTAGGTAGCTAGGTCCCTCTAGACTCATTGTCGCTTCCTCGCCCCTTTTGACCCCTTGCTTCAATACCTTCATGTTCTCCAAGCAGTTCATCTTGGTCAATGGAAAGACAAACTACAACTCCCATGCATGGCCTCTGCCATCATGTTGTAGGGTTTGCACTGATTCTATTCTCCTTAGCTTCCTTAGTAGCAACGTTCGCTTACTCGACCTTGTCTTCTGACTTGCTTAAGTGAATATAGGCTCTGGAGCAATCCAACTCTCTATCTGCTTCGATCATACCTCTACATGATCAAGTCCCTCCCATGAGACTTACCGGTACTTATATTTGAACTTTTCCCTCGGTGGTACATATCCCCCATATGTTGATGACCAAGGCTTTCATCCAATGCAAAATTTGATGCACGCATGGAAGACCCGCCTCTATGGTACCATGGCCTTCACTCCTTGAATCCATAGCCCTTCTTACTTTTGTATTGTTCACTAAAGTGGAGCTCCTAGTTGCTCTCGATCATACCCGTATGATATAGTCACTTACGGGGCTACATTCGTGTGTATCGCTAATAAGACCCTAAAGGTCTTATCGTCGCTCTGATACCAAATGATAAGACCCTAAAGTCTTATCGTAAAAAAGAAGAAGGGAAGCGAGCGGCGGTGATCGATCGGCCAGGAAGCAACGGCGGCGGTGGAGAAGGAGTTGCCCTGCAGCGGCGGTAGAGAAGAGGAGCAGGGCTGCGGCGGAGTGGGACGCTGGCAGCGTCGTCTCCTAGCAGCGGTGGTGGCTCGGGTGGGAGGTGGCAATGGACTCTGGCTGGAAGTGGGGCAGAGTCAGTTGCTGGTCGGAGAGCAGCGACGGGCGGCGGGTGGGCTGGCTGGAAGCAGGGGAAGCAGGGGTGCGTGGCTGCGGTTGGTGCTTCTTCTTCTCTCTTTCTTTCTTTCTTTCTTTCTTTCTTTCTTTCTTTCTTTCTTTCTTTCTTTCGTTTATTTTTTTTTTTGATTGCTTCGTTGCAGCGAGAACGCTAAGGATCACTGCTCTGATACCAAATGATAAGACCCTAAAGGTCTTATCGTCGCTCTGATACCAATTGATAAGACCCTAAATTCTTATCATCGCTCTGATACCAAATGATAAGACCCTAAAGTCTTATCGTAAAAAGAAAAAGAGAAAAGGGATAATCACTTCGAGGGGATCGGCCTCCTTGATCGCTTCGAGGGGATCGGCCTCCTAGGGTTTGTCAAAAGACAGAATAATATTTTTCATAGATAACTGAAAAGAAGCAGTTACATCCCTATTTATAGAGTTCCACCTAGAGTCCATCGGGACTTGAACTCTAATAATAAATAAATATTAAATAAACCTCTACTTGACTCTAACTAAACCAAACCGACTCAATAAACAACTGGACTAAACAGACTCAATAAACATTATCCAAAAGCTTAGAAAAAGGGTCCTAACATCCCTCATCGGTCGTCATTGGTGACGCTGCTTCTAGCCGCGCCACCACTACTGCCTCCTTCTTCACCGTCGCACCGCCATTGCCAGCATCGCCAGCGGCTCCGGCTGTGGTGCGATAGAAATAGAGCACCCTATTTCCCATCTCCAGCCATAACCCTAGCTGTGCCCCCCCCCGGGTGCCGCAGCCTCCGGTTGCCGCAGCCCCTCGTTGCAACGGTTTCAGAAATAGAGCTTTCTCTGTTGCTGTAGCGCCGTCGATCCCTGCCACGATCGTTGCTACCTCCTTCTCCACCACTGCCGCTACGCTCCAGCTAGCAACCACCACTACTGCCAGCCACCGCAGCCTTGAACTCAACCACCTCGCTCTGCACCATTGCTGCAGCCCCCTTGCTTTGCATCGTTGCCGTAGCCGCAACCGTCGCTCTGCACCACCGCTGCTGCCAACTGTCGCTCTACACCACCGCCGCCGGTTGCCACCATTGTAGCCTCAACCCTGGCCGCTTCAACGCTACCTCCCTCTTGTTATGCCTCCGCTGCTGCAGTTGTCGGTTGCCATCACCGCAGCCTTAACCCGACTGCTCGACAATTGCTTCCTTGGGTCACAGCAGTCGCAACTGTTGCCTTTTAGCCTTGGCGCTCTCATCTCACGCAGTGACAAAAACACAGGGCAGCAACTCTTCCTCCAACGCAGTGACCGCAGCACTGCCCTTGGCGTCCACCTCCTCGACAACTTTGCATCAATAGTGTTGATGCCCTTGACCGACACCAAAAATAGGAGTTGAGATTATATATTTGTAGTCTTACGCAATGGCCACTGATAACTCAATGAAAGCACAAATGGAAGCATTGGAAATCAAAATTGAGAACCGACTACAAGAAACACTTAATGATTTGAAAAAGAGCCTACTAGAGAGCCTAAGCAAATTTCAACAAAATGGGGGCTCAAGTTCTACGTGGCACAGATATGAAAATACAGGAAAAAGGCCCCAAGGTTGTGACATAAACTACTTACACATGAAGGTGAAATTTTCGAGATGGAAAGATGGAGATCTAACTAGTTGGATCTCTAGGGCAGAAAATTTTTTCCATTTTCACAGAACTCCAGAAGAATCCAAGGTAGAAATAGCCTCAATCCATCTCAATGGAGATGCACTCTAGTGGTACGATTGGTATGAAACTGTTTACGGAGTTCCTTCGTGGGAGCAGTTCAAAAGAGGGCTTTTTGTTCGTTTTGGCCCATCCGAATATGAAAATGTTGATTGCCAGCTCGCCAAAATTCATCAAACTTCTACAGTGTTAGAATATTAGAGTAGGTTTGAAAGATTGTCAAATCAAGCTAGAGATTGGTCGGACCGATAACTTCTGGATATATTTATTGAAGGGCTTATTCCAGAGATCCGGTGTGAAGTTAAGGCTCGTCAACTCTATACTATGATAGCTGCCATCTCATTTGCAAATCTACATGAGAAAAAAATTAGCAAGGAAAGATCAGCAAGGGGTTTGTATTATGATGAAAAATGGAGTATGGAGCACCGATGTAAACAAGGGCAACTTCTAATGATTGAACCAATTGAAGAGGAACCGAAAGCTAAGAATGTGGACTCCGATCATGAAGGTATAAATTCTAATGAAGATGTTAGACCTACCATATATACAATACATGCATTAGCCGACTACTCTAACCCGCAAACTATGGAAGTTGGCGAAACTCTAGAACATCAACCTGTTATAGTTTTGATTGATATTGGTAGCACTAACAATTTTATGGATAGTGAGACTATTGACCGATTGGCCCACCACATTGAAGACTATGATAGATTCGAAGTAAAGATCGTTGATGGACGGATTTTCACTTCTGAAAGCAAAGGTTCAAAGATAAAATTGATTATATATGGCCAGAAGTTTCATGCAACGATTACTACACTGAAAGACTGACCCGTTGCTTACACTATCAAAAAGTGGAGACCATACTTACTTGATCAACGGGTTGTGATGCGTTGCAGATAGTCTATGGCTAGTGCTGAAAGAGAAGCTCCCCGAGATTGATGCTGCTCAGCCTTGAGGATAAGGCTGATTTGAAGAGGGAGGAACTATTAGGACCCTTTTTCTGAGCTTTTGAATAATGTTTATTGAGTCTGTTTAGTCCAGTTGTTTATTGAGTTGGTTTGGTTCAGCTAGAGTCAAGTAGAGGTTTATTTAATATTTATTTATTATTAGAGTTCAAGTCCTGATGGACTCTGGGTGGAACTCTATAAATAGGGATGTAACTGCTTCTTTTCAGTTATCTATAAAAAATATTATTCTATCTTTTGACAAACCCTAGGATGCCGATCCCCTCGAAGAGATCAAGGAGGGCCGATCCCCTCGAAGCGATCAAGGAGGCCGATCCCCTCGAAGTGATCATCCCCTTTCTCTTCTTCTTTTTATGATAAGACTTTAGGGTCTTATCATTTGGTATCAGAGCGATTATAAGACTTTAGGGTCTTATCAATTACATTGCCACGAACTATTCTACTATGATTCGCTACACCATGTCACCTCCTAGTGACATCTCCATTGCATTCTGATCCTTGTGGGATGAACTTGAATTGTGACCCCCCCATGTGTGGCCTCAGCCAATATATTGCAAGGTCTCTTCAACCTTGGATTTTTTTTGCTACTTCGGCAATCAACCTTCATCCATCTGCTCTTGGGTCACACCTAGATAAAGCACCGCTCTAGAACAGTCCATCACCTAGTACCTCCCGAAGTCCACCGACTTCGTTGAAAATGGTGCACCATTGTCTGGATCCTAGGCCTCTACCCCTACCAGCACAATCTCCGTTGCACACCGCTTCCATCATGGCAACTTGAATGGCAACACTATGGTATATTCTTTAAGAGTACCTACCTCCGCGTTCTCTTGCCCTATGCTAAGGCCTTCTGAACCAACTTCGCCTTCACATGTTGAGTCACCTTAGTTCCTTCATCAAATGCTTCTTCGAGATAAGGTGCATGTGCCCAGAAGCTCCCTTCGTCTTTGGCACCATGCAAGATGAGTCCGCTCCATCAGAATGAAGGACTCATAGAACAACATGATCTTGCTCTTGCCTCTACAAGAGTTCATGTCCTTGACCACTATCCAAGGTAAGCTCTATGCCTCCGCTCCATGTTCTATTTTTTATGTTGGCTCACTTCAAGCGGCTTGGGTACTTCGCCAAGTTACACCCAAGTTACTCTGCTCCTCGTTTTACATTGAGTTGATGGTGGCCTCGCGCCCACCGATCCAGGGGTCAACCCTCCCTTGAGTCTGATCTCCATATCAACTCCAAGTATGTCTTCATTTGTGTTACTTTGGGTCGCTCCCCCACTTGATCTCACAATGCATCCACCAATGTATTCTTTCAAATGAGATCATGCGACGACTCCTCGTTGCTCGCTCGGTCCATTGATCTTCGTGGAGTTGTTATTTTTGAGGTACTTCTTAATATGTGTGGTCTGTTGCACATGATTCTCCCTCTGGAGAACCGAGACCTATCCCTCCTAGATATCTGTCCCGTTAGAGCAATATCTCTCTTCGCTTCTTTCTCTCTGAAAGTTTCAGAGAGCATCATCCCCTTGAACTACTCTGATTTGCTTAACAAACTGTGCATTGTTCTGCCTCGTACAAATGCACTTGCTAGAATGCGACTCCACGTCACTACAGCCCCCGCTGCACCACTCAAGGCCTAGCAACATGCTGAACTCGCTACACACTTTAGCCTCCTACAGACGTATCCTTCATATGCCGAAGAGAAAGTTTCAATGCTCTATGGCACCGAGTTTCGGTCGCCTTGGGATGGTTGCGAACACTCCATCGTCTGCATACAAGCCCATGTATGAGTACTGAATTCTTCGAGTTAGCAATTCTCCTCACTTCTGTGAGCTTTGCATAACTCTTTCGGTCGCTGAGCAACTCATTCCACCTTGCATGGTCTCATCCTTTACCAAGCGCATTGCTTGCCTTGAGTACCATTGAATATAGTTGTCAACATTGAGCCTTAGCTCGAATTCAGCCATCCCAACCTTTGTGCACTATGTATTCTTCCAAGCTTGGTTGTTCTCGTGGTGCCTCTTGTGCGAAGGGTTCGCCATTCCTCTGAATGCTAATCTCAGATGCCCGCTCCTCCGAGCGACTCATTTTCCCTACATTTCCATGCTTGTTTTCACTCAAACGGTCACGTGTGTACTGATTGCCCTCAATGCAGCCCCACTAGGTCCCCCACATTTGCATGCCAAGTATTTCTATGAGTGCTTAACCTGACTCTGATACCATATGTTATAGACTTATCTAGTTTTGCCTAAGTCGTTCGGCACCCTTGCATGTCCGTCCGCAAAGGTCAGCCTCCCCGAAACCTCCCATGGTCCCTTAGGACCTACAAAAGAGAAAACGGGTTAGAGAAAGCGTCTCACTTAGGATCCACAAGCAAACATTTCGGGAAACACTTCATAGACAATGCAAATTATAAACATACTTTATAAGCTTTGAACAGTTGCACAATAAAGGGTCAAAATGGTCCACTACAGATCGAATATCTCTCATAAGTATCCACATGACACAACCTTTATTTACAAGCCTAAAACGACAACCAAACCCAACTAAAATAGGGCTATTAAGCCTTCAATAGTCCCTCTACATGCTGTGTAAAGCATGAACAAATCAAAAGACACAAACATACATAAGTATTACATTAAACATCATGTTTAGAACTTTGTTCGTGACTTTCTCCCCCACTTATTCCTTCAATGTTCTCGTCGAAGCCTTTGCCGACACTACAACTCCTCACCTTTGCTGAGTCTTCAATTTTCTACTTCAGCTGCAATGCACATCTTGGCTCCCAACTGCTCTCTGTTGCTATTTTTGAGTTGTCGAACCTTTGATCTGCTATGCTGCTTCAACTCGCCAATGACTCTGACTCTAGTAAGGGGGTTTGCTAAGTTGTGTTGATCCTTGTTGGTTCCTATCGATCCTCTAGATGAAGGAAAAGACCATCCTTACTATCCGCCATTCTCTCAAATGCCTTATGCTACTTGAACTAGGTGGATGCTTGTTGGAGCTTTAACTAGCATCGCCTCATAAACTTTCAAAGTTTTAGATCCTTCCTCCATAAAATTTATCTATCAACTCTTCTTTCATTTTGTTGTCACTTCCAAGTAGATTCACATCACTTCCACTTTCGATTGGCATTCTATTGGGAAATGAAGCAGATAATCTACTCTCAGTAATACTGATCACCATTGGTAAGGATTTGATAACTATTATCTTCCATTATCTTCGAAGAGTCTTTGAACTTGTGTAGAGCTCCTCTACTAGATAGATAAGAGAATTAGGATACTCGGTTTCGCCCATTCTCTTAAGAGTTGAGAAGGCAATGGTTACTTAACTTCGCCTGCCTCCTCAAAGGTTGTACTCTATGCATCGAGCTAGTTACTGACCTTCGCCTGCTCTTTGCTCACACTTCTAAAGCACTCGAAGCATTTGCACTCTTTCATTGAGTTAGCTACTATTATTTACCTTTTGAATGTCATTGAACTTCTGGAATGTAGAAAGTTTTCACCCTAACTTAGGGTAAGTCTCTAATAGTTTTGGTCGCCTTTGGGATTGTACCATCTTCTCCATCAAACCTACCATCTACTCATTGAGTAGCAAAGGTACAACATCGCATACTGCTTGTTTCGTTCCTTGGTCATGTACTCTTGCACAACCTGAAGTTCTTCACTTTTGGCTATCTTGATAAGAAGCTTGTTGACACCGATCTTACGAAGTTCCTTGGCCTCTGCCCTTTAGCCTTGTCTTAGTACTTAGAGTTTGCCACTGCATACTCCACCTCCTCGGCCCCTTTCACGACCAAGCGCTCTCCCTTCATGAGAGCAAGGGATCAATGACTTTTACGGAAGTCCCACCTCCGAGGTACCATGGCGCTGCCATGCCCATGGCCCTACTATCTGTTGCCTCGCATTTGCATCCCTTTTCTTCACGATCAGTAGATATGTATTTGTGGCACTTCTCCACGTCCACCTCCATTCTAACTGATGCTTGATTTTGGATAGCTAAGTCCCTCTGGACTTATCGTTGCTTCCTCGCCCCTTTCGACCCCCTGCTTCAACACTTTTGTGTTCTCCAAGTAGTTCATCTTGATCGATGTAAAGACAGACTACAACTCCATTGCATGGCCTCTGCCATCATGTTGTAGGGTTTGCACCGATTCTATTTTCCTTAACTTCCTTAGTAGCAATGTTCGCTTACTCGACCTTGTCCTTTGACTTGCCGGGCTCCCTTAAATGAATATGGGCTTTGGAGCAGTCCAACTCTCTAGTTGCTTCGATCATACCTCTACATGATCAAGTCCCTCCCATGGGACTCACCGGTACTTGTATTCAAACTTTTCCCTCGGTGGTACACAACCTCCATATGCTGATGACTAAGGCTTTCATCCGATGCAAAATTCGATGCACGCACGGAAGACCTGCCTCTATGGTACCATGGCCTTCACTCCTTGAATCCATAGTCCTTCTTGCCTTTGTGTTGTTCACCAAAATGGAGCTCCTAGTTGCTCCCGATCATACCTCCGTATGATATAGTCACTCATGGGGCTACATTCGTGTGTATCGCATTGCTACGAACTATTCCACTATGATCCATTGCACCATGTCGCCTCCTAGTGACATCTCCATTGCATTCTAATCCTTATGGGATGAACTTGAATTGTGATCCCCCCATGTGTGGCCTCAGCCAATATATCGTAGGGTCTCTTCCACCTTGGATTTTATTCGCTATTTCAGCAATTGACCTTCATCCACCTGCTCTTGGGTCACACCTAGATGAAGCACCACTCTAGTATAGTCCATCGCCTAGTACCTCTCGAAGTCCACCAACTTCGTTGAAAATGGTCCACCATTGTCTAGATCCTAGGCCTCTACCCCTACCAGCACAATCTCCGTTGCACACTGCTTCCATCATGGTAACTTGAATGGCAACACTATGGCATATTCTTTAAGAGTACCCGCCTCCATGTTCTCTTGCCTCGTGCCAAGGCCTTATGAACCCAACTTTGTCTTCGCATGTTGAGTTAACTTAGTTCCTCCATCAACTTTGTCTTCGCATGTTGAGTCACCTTAGTTCCTCATGCCAAGGCCTTCGTCTTTGGCACCATGCAAGATGAGTCCGCTCCATCAGAATGAAGGACCCATAGAATAACATGATCCTGCTCTTGCCTCTGCAAAAGTTCATGTCCTTGACCACTATCCAAGGAAACCTCTGTGCCTCCGCTCCATGTTCTATTTTTTATGTCGGCTCATTTCAAGCGGCTTGGGTACTTCGTCAAGTTACACCCAAGTTGCTCCGCTCCTCATTTTATATTGAATTGATGGTGGCCCTTGTGCCTACCGTTCCACGGGTTAGCCCTCCCTTGAGTCTGATCTCCATATCGACTCCAAGTGTACCTTCATTTGTGTTACTTTGGGTTGCTCCTTTACTTGATCTCACAATGTATCCACCAATGCATTCTTTCACGCGAGATCATGCGATGACTCCTCGCTGCTCGCTCGGTCCATTGATCTTCGTGGAGTTGTTGTTTTTGAGGTACTCCTTAACATGTGCGGTTTGTTGCACATGATTCTCCCTCTAGAGAACCGGGACCTATCCCTCCTAGATATCTGTCCTGTTGGAGCAACATCTCTCTTTCGCTTCTTTCTCTCTAAAAGTTTCGGAGACCACCATCCCCTTGGACTACTCCGATTTGCTGAACAAACTATACATTGTTCTGCCTCCTGCAAACACACTTGCTAGATTGTGACTCCACGTCACTACAACCCTTACTGCACCACTCAAGGCCTAGCAACATGCTGAACTCGCTGCACACTTTGGCCTCCTATGGACGTTGTTGAATCTCGTATTTTGATGATGAAACCACTTGATGTATGTTTGTGAATTAATCTGCGTTTTGAGTGACGTAGGATGCTTCGATGTGGATGAGACAATTAAAGCAGGAAAATCATGTTGTGCCGGAGGAACATGTCAGAAGATTGGACGTCGGGCCGGAGGATCGGTCGACGTATCGACAGAAGGCTTAGGGCCGTGGACTCGGGCATCGGGCCAAGAAGAGCAGGTATTGTGCCAAGGATATCGGAGTTGCGGAGTCAACTGGCCGATTGGGCAATAGGCTGTAGGAAAGGACGATGCACCGAAGAATCAGACGAAGCATCGAGGGACCAATGACATGCCGGACAACTTGGTTAATTGCTTAGGATTAATTGTCTCGATCGAAGTTTTTGTTTTGAGTGTGCAGGATTAACTACGATGGAAGAAAGACATGCAGTAGGAGTTGCGCCGGAGTCATGACAATGATCACGTTGGGAGTTCGAGAGCTCGACGGAAGTTCGGACAGTCGTCGGAGGTTCTACGGGAACAAATCCGAGAAGTCCAGAAGCTTGCCAAAGGAGCTCGTCGGAACTTGCCAAGTGGATCGTCGCAGTCCAGGAGTTTGCCGGAAGTCCGCAGGAGCATCACCGAGGGTTCATCGGATGATCGACGGAAGTTCGCCGGAAACTCGCCGGAAGAAGCGAGTGACGCACCGAAGCAAGCTGCAGAATATGTCTTAGGAAATAATCGTAGTTAGCACTTTGATTAAGTTAGAAATGGGAGGTGATCCCATTAGCTTAATCCTGGGGCAATTGGGCCCCTGAAGAACTCAAATTGGGTCGAATGGTTCAACCCATTCGGACCTAGGTTGCTGTGGGAGGTGCAACCGCCCAGGCAGGGAGGTAGCATCGCCCAGGCTATGTCTCCCAGCGAGACTGGGTGGTGCAACCGCCCCAGCCAAGAGGTGCAACCGCCCAGGGCTCAGTCTCCGAGCGAGACTGGGCGGTGCAACCTCCTTTGTCAGGAGGTAGCACCGCCAGAGCTCAAGTTTCGAGCTCTGCCAGGCGGTGCAACCTCTCCAGTTAGGCGGTGCAACCGCCTGAGCTCGGTCTTCGAGCTCTGGCAGAGAGGTGCAACCACCCCTGATAGAGGTAGCACCACCCAGAGGCTTAGTCTTCGAGCTCTGCCAGGCGGTGCAACCGCCCTAGTCAGGAGGTGCAACCGCTTGATCCCGGAATTTCGGGATTTGATCGTTTTGAGCTCCAAATTTGAACTGGGTTGGGGCCTATAAATACCCCACCCATTCAGCACTGAAAAGATACAGACCTACACCGAATTCTTGATCTTTTCTGTGATTCTAAGAGCTCAAATTTGTGTAAAGTCCAAAAGTTCTCCTCTTTCTGTTCTTCAAGTCTTGAGTTGTAAAGAGAGGAGAGAAAGGTCCTGTAAGGGTTGTCTTCTAAGCCCGTCAAAAGGAGTGAAACTGTAAAAGGGCAGTTGGCCTTCGCCTATTGAAGGAAGGCCTCTAGTTGACGTCGGTGACCTCGTCGGTGGAGGAAGCCAAAAGTGGAGTAGGTCAAGACTGACCGAACCACTCTAAATCTCTGGTTTGCTTTTATTTTGAGCACTTTATCATTACTGCAAACCTCCTACATAGCTACTGCTCTCTGCGCTTTTACGAACAAGTTTCTAAGTTCTGATCTTTCCGAATCTGCATTCAGACGTAAATCGGTGTTTTTGTACGTTCTTTACATTGCAGTTTATATTTACGTTTTGATTCTATTTATAACTGCAAACTATCTTCTGCGCTTTTACGAACGAGTGTCTAAGTTCAGATCTTTCCGAATCTGAGCTTAGACGTAAACTGCGCTTAGACGTAAACTATGTTTAGACGCAAACTGCGCTTAGACGCAATCTGCGCTTAGACGCAAACTGCTCTTAGACGCAAACTGCGCTTAGACGCAATCTGAGCTTAGACGCAAACTGCGCTTAGATGCAAACTGCGCTTAGACGCAATCTGCATTTAGGCGTAAACTGCATTTAGACGTAAACTGCGCTTAGACGCAAACTGTGTTTAGACGTAAACTGCACTTAATCATAAGTAATCTTAGAATCGGCTTTTGCATCAAAATAGTTTTTATCGAACGAACGCAGCTTTCATTTTTAATCGCTGAAAGATTTCCGCTGCACTAATTCACCCCCCCCCCCCCCTCTTAGTGCTCTCGATCCTAACAATTGGTATCAGAGTGGGGTATTTCTCATTTCGGATTTACACCCGCGAGAAATGGCTCTTCATGGCTTTCAAAAGGGCTTTTCGATTTTTTGTCCACCGTTGTTTAACGGATTGGACTACACTTATTGGAAAACTCGAATGAGAGTTTTCTAGATTTCTATGAATTTGGATTTATGGAATATCATTGAAAACGGCTTTCATCTTCACTCTAAACCGATGAACGAATGGTCGGATTTAGAGAAGAAGCATTTTTCTTTAAACGCAAAGGCTATGAATGCCTTATTTTGCGCTTTGGACAAAAATGAGTTCAATCGGGTTTCTTTATGCGAAACGGCTTTCGATATTTGGCGCACTCTTGAAATCACGCACGAGGGAACTAGTAGCGTCAAAGACTCGAAAGTTAATATTTTACTACATGATTTAGAGCTTTTTCGAATGCAACCAAGCGAGACTATAGGCGACATGTACACCCGTTTCACGGATGTTGTCAATAGTTTAAGAGCTCTTGGAAAATGTTTTTCGGATTTTGAACTCGTAAACAAGATTTTGCACTCACTTTCTAAACCTTGGGATTCAAAAGTAATTGCTATTCAAGAATCGAAAAACTTGAACCAGTTTCCACTTGAAGAACTAATTGGTTCCTTAATCACATATGAAATGACGTGCAATGCACGTGAAGAACTTGAGAACCACCTTCCAAAAAACAGGAAGGATTTGGGACATAGAACATTTGAAGTCCACTCGAGCATAAGCTCAAGTGATGGTGAACTTAAACTACAAATGAAACAAAAATTAAAAAGTAAAAAGAACGGAACTACTTGCTTTGAACGCAAGAAGAAGAACAAAAATTGGGATGAATCGAGCTCCTCTGAAGACGAGGAGAAAATCAACAAAGGCGAGGTGGCAAACTACGACTTTACGCCTTTCGACGCTGAGGTAATCAAAATGCCTTTAATTTACTTCGAAATTACATGATGTTTTTCATGATGCATTTTTCTTTTTCTTTAAATTTTCTTGAAAATTATATTTTTAATAATTTAATAATAAAAATGCAAAAATATGATCATGCTTGTAATTTTGAAAATGAAAATGAAAATTGCATGTCTTATGTTTGTACACCTAGTGAGATTAAATCTTATTTATGTGCTTGAGAAGCAAGAATGTATATTTTGATGATTTTCATATTGCTTTTCAGTGACGATACATGGCTTTTGTCTGGAAGGCTTGATATTTTTCATTGTCTTTGTTTGTTAAATATGATGTATGGTTTTGACATAAGAATAAAGATTTGAGCATGCTATTATAAAGTCAATCATATAAATTAAAACTAAAGAAGTTGTAGGCATTTATAAGAATCATTCAAAATTATGTTCAATGAAACCTTACTTAATGTTGCAATGAAAATATTAAAGTTTTGACACTATGATTTGACGATTTTATGCATGAGATTTTAAAGTTATACATGATGATTTTTGTGATTGATGGTTTTATGATGAAATTCATTTTACGATCCTAAACGTTGATGCATGTTTTCATTTGACATAAATGAAAAGGCATGCTAACATGAAATCGATCACTTAAGATAAAACACTTAAAAAAAGGGGAGAAATATATGTATTGATGCTATAAACACTATGCTATGATTATCCCATGCTTGCATCACCAAGAAATATATGATTGCTATCATTGCTATATGCCCTGTATCAAGATATCAAACAAAAATTTGCATCATACGAGCTGATATCTTACCATGTGATGCAATGCTATACTTGCTAAAATATTCGAAATGTGTACATCATGCCCTGTATCAAGATATCAAACAAAATCTTGCTTCACAGTTTTACGCATTGATATCTTACCATATGATGAAATGCTACAATTGATGAACACTTGAAATGTAATCCTCTATCTTATTGATTTTTAAATAAATCTATGCTTGTCATACATGAATTTATTGAATGTAATTTTGAGGATGATTTCAGATTTGACAAATGCTTGATTCGTATTTACGACATAAGATACACTTTAAATATGAATCATGCTTCAATCATGTTAAATGCTTCAATCATTTTCTATCTCTAGAGTTCTCAATTTTGATGAAATACAAGTGATAAATTCATTTATGATATCTTGTAAATCACTTGAATTATGAATGAGTTTTTTATGATGTGTTAAAAGAATCACTTAAAAAGAAAATGCTTTTCCCATCTTATCGAGATTAATAATTTCATGATATTGTGTGAATCTCGAAATTGATTTTGATGAAATAGTAATAACGTTATTCATGTTATGAATCGTAAAAATGATAATATGCTTCATGTGATAATATGAATACATGAAACACTTATGATATTCCGTATATTCATAAAATATTTATCTCATCATCCAATAACTCTTCTTGATATTGCTTATGAGATGAAATGAAATAATGCATGAAATACAAATGAGGAGTTAATGATCATGCATAATAGGATGTAATGAATTCTGACATTTAGATACCATCGTTTGAATATCTATGATCATGTTGCCAAAATGATATATCATGAATGCTTGAATATCATGTTTGATATGCTCATGATGATGATTGATTTTTCGGTATCATGCATAAAAAAAAATGAAATGTAATGTTAATGAATTTGTGCATTGAAACTATAATGATGCACAAATAAGAATGATTACTTACCTTTGTCATGATTTAGAAATTGATGTAAAGGGTTTTTCCCTTCTTTTTGACAATGACAAAGGGGGAGATAGATTGCTAGCACAATTCAAGAAAAAGGCAAAAATTACAAAAGAGAAGAAATTGCTTTCTTGAACATTACCGATAATTGCTAGCTTGAAATGTCAAGAAAATGCAAAAACTTGTTTATTTTCTTGCACATCTAGAAGATGCAAATGTAACACTTGCCAAATTGTTTGCTTGCCTCATGTAAAACATTATCTCTTGCTAGTTTGGCATTTTGCTAGCTTGCACTTTGCAAAGAAAGCAAAAATGACACTTCTCAAAAGAGAAGAAAGAGCTTGTTATCTTGAACATCACAAGCTTGCCAAACAAAAATTGCAAAAGTGCTATCTTGCCTATCTCAAGAAGCAAAACTTGCATATCGTAAAAATTTGCTAGCTTGCAACTTGCATATTTCAAGAAGCAAGAGTTGTCTTCTTGAACATCTCTAAATTGCTAGCTTGCAAGTTCTAAAATGTTGCAACATTGTTAGCTTGCATGTTATAAAAGTGCTATCTTGTATGCTGTAAAACTTACATATCTAAAACTTGATAGCTTGAATGTTCTAAGCGTGATGTAACATTTGCTAAATTTTCTGGCTTCAAAACTGCATGATGATAAAACTTGATATTATGTTTTTCATGCAATGAGTTGAACCAAAAACACAAATACTTGATTGTGGTACTTCTCCTTTTTGTTGATGACAAAGGGGGAGAAGTATGTTGATGAAATGACATGTTATGCATAAGTTTATGTATAAGTTCATAATGACGTGTTGCAAGTATTCATGATGAATATTGCAATGACTTGAATTCAGTTTGAATTCAAGATTCTATCAATATGGCATATTGATAGGGGGAGTTTGTTTAAACTCCGGGAGTTAAGTTTAACTCCGTCATCAAGTGGTTGTCATCATCAAAAAGGGGGAGATTGTTGAATCTCGTATTTTGATGATGAAACCACTTGATGTATGTTTGTGAATTAATCTGCGTTTTGAGTGACGCAGGATGCTTCGATCTGGATGAGATAATTAAAGCAGGAAAATCATGTTGTGCCGGAGGAACATGTCAGAAGATTGGACGTCGGGCCGGTGGATCGGTCAACGTATCGACAGAAGGCTTCGGGTCGTGGACTCGGGCATCGGGCCAAGAAGAGCAGGTATTGTGCCAAGGATATCGGAGTTGCAGAGTCAACTGGTCGATTGGGCAATAGGCTGCAGGAAAGGACGATGCGCCGAAGAATCGGACGAAGCATCGAGGGACCAATGACATGCCGGACAACTTGGTTAATTGCTTAGGATTAATTGTCTCGATCGAAGTTTTTGTTTTGAGTGTGCAGGATTAACTACGATGGAAGAAAGACATGCAGTAGGAGTTGCGCCGAAGTCATGACAATGATCACGTTGGGAGTTCGAGAGCTCGATGGAAGTTCGGACAGTCGTCGGAGGTTCTGCGGGAACAAATCCGAGAAGTCCAGAAGCTTGCCAAGGGAGCTCGTCGGAACTTGCCAAGTGGATCATCACAGACCAGGAGTTTGCCGGAAGTCCGCAGGAGCATCACCGAGGGTTCATCGGATGATCGACGGAAGTTCGCCGGAAACTCGCCGGAAGAAGCGAGTGATGCACTGAAGCAAGATGCAGAATATGTCTTAGGAAATAATCGTAGTTAGCACTTTGATTAAGTTAGAAATGGGAGGTGATCCCATTAGCTTAATCCTTGGGCAATTGGGCCCCTGAAGAACTCAAATTGGGTCGAATGGTTCAACCATTCGGACCCAGGTTGCTGTGGGAGGTGCAACCGCCCAGGCAGGGAGGTAGCATCGCCCAGGCTATGTCTCCCAGCGAGACTGGGTGGTGCAACCGCCCCAGCCAAGAGGTGCAACCGCCCAGGGCTCAGTCTCCGAGCGAGACTGGGCGGTGCAACCTCCTTTGTCAGGAGGTAGCACCGCCAGAGCTCAAGTTTCGAGCTCTGCCAGGCGGTGCAACCTCTCCAGTTAGGCGGTGCAACCGCCTGAGCTCGGTCTTCGAGCTCTGGCAGAGAGGTGCAACCACCCCTGATAGAGGTAGCACCACCCAGAGGCTTAGTCTTCGAGCTCTGCCAGGCGGTGCAACCGCCCTAGTCAGGAGGTGCAACCGCTTGATCCCGGAATTTCGGGATTTGATCGTTTTGAGCTCCAAATTTGAACTGGGTTGGGGCCTATAAATACCCCACCCATTCAGCACTGAAAAGATACAGACCTACACCGAATTCTTGATCTTTTCTGTGATTCTAAGAGCTCAAATTTGTGTAAAGTCCAAAAGTTCTCCTCTTTCTGTTCTTCAAGTCTTGAGTTGTAAAGAGAGGAGAGAAAGGTCCTGTAAGGGTTGTCTTCTAAGCCCGTCAAAAGGAGTGAAACTGTAAAAGGGCAGTTGGCCTTCGCCTATTGAAGGAAGGCCTCTAGTTGACGTCGGTGACCTCGTCGGTGGAGGAAGCCAAAAGTGGAGTAGGTCAAGACTGACCGAACCACTCTAAATCTCTGGTTTGCTTTTATTTTGAGCACTTTATCATTACTGCAAACCTCTTACATAGCTACTGCTCTCTGCACTTTTACAAACAAGTTTCTAAGTTCTGATCTTTCCGAATCTGCATTCAGACGTAAATCGGTGTTTTCGTACGATCTTTACATTGCATTTTACATTTACGTTTTGATTCTATTTATAACTGCAAACTGTCTTCTGCGCTTTTACGAATGAGTGTCTAAGTTCAGATCTTTCCGAATCTGAGCTTAGACGTAAACTGCGCTTAGACGCAAACTGTGTTTAGACGCAAACTGCGCTTAGACGCAATCTGCGCTTAGACGCAAACTGCTCTTAGACGCAAACTGCGCTTAGACGCAATCTGAGCTTAGATGCAAACTGCGCTTAGATGCAAACTGCGCTTATACGCAATCTGCATTTAGACGTAAACTGCATTTAGACGTAAACTGCGCTTAGACGCAAACTGTGTTTAGACGTAAACTGTACTTAATCATAAGTAATCTTAGAATCGGCTTTTGCATCAAAATAGTTTTTATCGAACCAACGCAGCTTTCATTTTTAATCGCTGAAAGATTTCCGCTGCACTAATTCACCCCCCCCCCTCTTAGTGCTCTCGATCCTAACAGACGTATCCTTCACATGCCGAAGAGAAAGTTTCAATGCTTCATGGTGCCGAGTTTCGGTCGCCTTGGGATGGTTGCGAACATTCCATCATCCGCATACAAGCTCATGCATGAGTACCAAATTCTTCGAGTTAGCAATTCTCCTCACGTCTATGAGCTTTGCATAACACTTTCGGTTGCTGAGCAACTCATTCTACCTTGCATTGTCTCATCCTTTACCAAGCGCCTTGCTTGCCTTGAGCACCATCAAGTATAGTTATCAACATCGAGCTGTAGCTCGAACTCATCCATCCCAACCTTTGTGTGCTACGCATTCTTCCAAGCTTGCTTGTTCTCATGGTGCCTCTTGCGCGAAGGGTTGGCCATTCCTCTGAATGCCAATCTCAGATGCCCGCTCCTCCGTGCGACTTAGCATTGCGCCAAGATGATCGGGTTTTATGGGTAGCCAATGATTGAGCAATACGTCGAATGAGAGAACAATGTGTCGAAGGATTGGACGAAGTATCAGAAATACCAATGATATGCCAAACAACATAGGCTTCAATGACCCACTATTAGAACCCTTGCAGATTCTAAACTTAGTGTTGATCTCTTTAGGGTATCGGCCTCCTTGGAACTCTATAGGGGTTCCTCCCTCTAAGTTGCTGCTCAAAGGCTGCAGAAAAGATTCATCTATTGCTTATCAAAAGATGAGGAATACATGGCTATTTATAGGGCTTCTAAACCCTAACTCCTAACAAGACTCCTACTTAAGACTCCTACTTCTAACAAACTCCTAATAGGACTTCTACTCAAGACTCCTATTCCTTTACAATTCCTAATTCTTCACTAAGAAACAACCTCCTAACCCTAGCCGGCCTCTTCACCTCTTTAATAGGGGTCAGCTTAGGTAGGTTTTACATGATTGCCCCTCTTAATTAGGACTCTCCTAGCTAGAGTCCTAACAGATCCACTCTCTTCAAATCAGCCTTGTCCTCAAGGCTAATGGTCCATGAATTCTGAGAATTTGATCTTTAAGTCATCGTAGTTCTCCCAAGTGGTGCCTTCTACCAGTAAGTTCGCCCACTGTATTAGTACTTCAGTAGTGGGTCGTCATCGTCGGGTCACGATCCGTCGATCAATAATGGCACTCGATTGGGTTTGGAGTTCTCTTTGGGTAGTCATGTTTTGTGGATGGCTTTGGGCTGTCTCCAAGCACCTATTTACCACTTCCGTCTAGCCGTCAATTTGTGGGTAATATGCTATACTCCTTTTCAATTTAGTGCCCTACATCTGTTGGGAAATCTTGGGGGAGACATCACATACGCAGCGGAAGAACAAGAAAACAAAATCCCCGATTCCCAAAGAGATGTTCGTCGTCATGCGAAGATTGGTGGGCAAAATCCGTGAAACTGAAAAACTGCGTATAGAGTAGATTGTGTTACCTAGGGAGATCATATATCCATGTTTCCATACAGATCCTTAGGAGAGGGTGAAGTGTTGAATCTCGTATTTTGATGATGAAACCACTTGATATGTGTTTATAATTTAAACTGTATTTTGAGTGATGCAGGTCTACTCGATCAGGATTAGACAGTTAATGCAGGAGGAATTGACATTGCGCCGGAGGAGATCACATCAAGATATTGGACGGCAAAAGGCTTCGGACGTCGGGCATCGGGCTAAGGAGAGCAAAATTGCGCCAAGGATATCGGGGTTGTAGAGGTCAACCGTCGATTGGGCAACAAGCCGCAAGAGATGACGATGCACCGAAGAATCGGATGAAGCGCCAACCAATGACGTGCCGGGCAATAGAATGTCAATTTACGTTGTAATAATTGTCTAGATCGGAGTAGAGTTTTAGCTTGTGTGTGCAGGATTAACTACGATAACGACGAAGACATAAAGCAAAACAAAGTGTCGGAGTCAAGCACGAAGGATTCATTGCGAGCTCGAGAGTTCGACGGAAGTCCGAAGGTTCGTCGGGAATGCTGCCGGAACTAGCCGAGAATGAGTAGGGAGCTTGCCGAAGGGTTTTTCGGAAGCTCGCCGGAAGGTTCGTTGGAAGTTCGCGGAGCTCGCCAAGAAAGATCGGAGCTTGCCAAAGAAGCTCGTTGGAACTCATCAAGATCAAATCGTGAAGTCTAGGAGCTTGCTGGGAGTCCGCAGAATGGTTTCCGAGAGTTTATCGGAAAATCGTCGGAAGTTCGCCGGAAGCTCGTCGGAAGAAGTCTTGACTTACGGACTTTGTAATAGCTTAGAAAATGTCTTTAAATTCATAGTTAGCACGTTACTTAGGGTTAGGATTAGGTGTTAATCCTATAAACCAAGTAGGGGCCAATTGGGCTCTAGTTCAGACTGGTTTGGGACAATTTTGGAGCCCAACCAATGAGCTGAAATAGTGTAAGCGGTGGCACCACCTAGCACCCGAGAGCCAGGCGGTGGCACCGCTTGGGCTGGGCGGTGGCAGCGCCCAGCACCCGAGAGCTGGGCGGTGGCACCGCTTGGCTGGGCGGTGGCACCGCTGCTAGTCATAAGTGCCCAGCAAGCCAATCACGTGAGTGATAGCACGTGTGACTTGATACAGAATCTTTTTGCTTATTATATTTTGGCGTATATCACTTTATAACTATTGCATAAATGCATATATATTGTGATGTCCTTGGATTTGTGCAATGGGAATCGGATCGTGATGAGATCACGATAATGAGATCGATTCACCTTTAAACACATATCCTAAATAATCCCGGTCATAGGTTACTCGAGAGGGACATCGTGATAACCGGATAGACTGGTGTGCTGTATACCCGTCCATATGATGGATGCAGCTGGTCTCATAGCTGCTCGTGTAGGGACACTAGGGATACAGTACAGGTGCTCATTGGAGAATGAGTTCACTGATTGATCCGCTTACGGAATGCTGGATGGTTGATGATGCCTTATTGTCAGACAACAATTCCGTAGTCCTAGTGGTGTATCTGGTTCTTAGACTTGAGACACCAAGGATGTCCTGTATGAGTGCTCCACTCTTTGATACCAGACTTATAGGTTTGGCTGTTCCCAGATCTAGTACAGCTGGTCATTGGGAGTGGTAGTCGACCTTACGAGGGCTATTGAGTGTCGATAGAGGATCATCCACTCTCGGTATCATGAGAGGAATATCCCATGTGTTCTTGCTCAGACAAATCCCTGGCCAGGGTCATTCGGGTTGAGAGAGAAAGAGTTCTCCGGGAGAATCCGATTAGAGCGAGACTCGAGTAGAAACCGTATGGGTCTGACAGCACCATGCTCGATATACGGTCTCTGGGATATTAGATGGATGAGGGACTATAGGTACATGGTAACTGAGGACAGACAGGTCCAATGGATTGGATTCCCCTGTATCGTCTGGGGACTACGGCGTAGTGGCCTAGTACTTCCGTAGTCGATGAGTCGAGTGAATTATTACAGAGATAATAATTCACTTAGTTAGAAGGAGTTCTGACAGGTATGACTCACGGCCAGCTCGATATTGGGCCTAGAGGGTCACACACATATGGTAGGCATTGCGATGAGTAGAGGTTTGGATATGAGATATCCGACGGAGCCCTTGTCTTATTGGATGCAGATCCAATACCCACTAGGGAAAGGACCCATTAGGGTTTTGACACGGGATCTCTATAAATAGGAGGGATTCACAGCCTCATAGGCTAGAGTCTTTGCTTGCCTTTCCTATTCTCCTCTCCCTCTCCACCTCAGAGTAGGCCTGGAGTTTTGAGGAGCATCGTCGCAACCCTGCTGTGTGGATCACCGCTAGAGAGGAGGACGCTTGACCGCCTTCACCCTCTCCTAAGGATCTGCAAGGAAACAGGGATATACGATCTCCCTAGGTAACACAATCTCTATACGCAGTTTTGTGTTTTGCGGATTTTTGCGCACCAATCTTCGCACGACGATGAACATCTTTTTGGGAATCGGGGATTTTTGTTTTCTTGTTCTTCCGCTGCGCATATGATGTCGCCCCCCCTATGATTTCCCAACAGTGGTATCAGAGCCAGGTTGTTCGTGCGAATGATTGGTTTTGAACTGCGTGTATTGTGTTTAGGAAGAATTTTGACGTCAAAATCGTTGACGGAAAAGCAAGGAAGGGCAACAATAGTTACTGCCCTCGATCTGCATGCCTGCAGCCACCTGCAGCGGCAGCCGCAGCCGCAGCCACCTGCAGCGGCAGCCGCAGCCGCAGCCAGGCAGCACAGCGCCGGCGCATGCGCAAGCGCTGTGCCTGCAGCAGCCGGCCGGCGGCCTGCTTGCAGCAGGCTTGCTGCCGGCGGGGCTGGCAACCCACGGGCAGAGGCGCCGCAGGGCAGCGGCGCCTACCGCCGAAAGGAAGCGGCGCCTGCCGCCGCAGGGCAGCGACGCGCGACGCCTGCCGCCGCAGGGCAGCGACGCGCGACGCCTGCCGCCGCTGCTCCCGCGGGCGAAACCCCCCCCACAGGGGCGGCCGCCCGGCGGGACAGCACCGCCTGCGGAGGCAGCGGCGCCCGAAGAGGGCGCCCACCCGCAGCAGCATCGCCGCCAGCGGGCGTGCCGCCTGCAGGCGAGGGCAGTGCCCTCGCCCTGCCGCACAGGCCGCCGCCGGCAGGGTGGCGGCGGCGGCAGCAGTGAAAAGGGGAAAGGGTATTAGGGTTTTCTGCGCAAAAGACAGTTTTGCCCCTCGGAATTTGAGAAATTCCAGTTTCTGTCTTTTGTCCAAATTACGAAAATACCCTTAGGAATTGAGAAATTCCCTATATATCCCTGATTTCAGAAAATATTAATTAATTAAAAGGTTTAGTTGATTATTATTTTTATTATTATCTAGTAGTCCTATATGATGATGATTATTTATACATGTGATGTATGATGAGTGGACGGATGATCATGGACCGTGTGATGTGTGTACTTGTGATTATTATTATTGAGGTCTGCGAACCTCCATTATATTTCTCGTTTATTGTCGGGCCTGCGTGCCTATGATTAAGTTGTAATCACATGAGGAGGCGCAGCGGGAGCGTGGAAGCCATAGCGGGACCCACGAGACGGACGATCGTGATGCATGGAGATGCATCAAGATGTCGACGGAACCGACGAGGACGAGATGGACGATCACAAGGCATGGAGATGCACCGTTGCACACATAGATCTTGATGTGAGTGATTAGGCCTACTGGCTCGGGCCTAATCATATTAGGTTGTGGTCCATGATCATCTGGTGTGATTGCTTATACACATACTAGATATGTATATATATTTGCATGCGATGTAGATATATATTAAATATGTATATGTGTGACATGTCATATTAGGAGACCAAATCATAGAAACACCTCTCGATAATATTAAGTCGGTAAACGTGAGGCAATTAGATTGACCCACGTGGCCTTCCATCGTTATGAGTAGGAACCGAATCCCGGTGTAGGTTGAGTTGGTCGAGTCCCTCGAGACTCACCTATATCGCGATTCGCTATCTTGCTTACGACATAGAGATGTCACCGGTGACCTGAGGGCATGATATGCTTGGTCGAGTCCCTCGAGGGTATATCATCAAATCAGACTCATCTTGTAACGAAGGTGTTGACTTAACCGAGCATCATGGTTGGTCGAGTCCCACGAGGCCATGGTGATTCGGAGGCCGAACAGGACGGGAATCACAAGGAGTTGTGATCGGCAAGAGTTGCCTACCTTTTAGGCTTAGTGTGATTGGTCGAGTCCCTCGAGGTTACACTAAGACGCTTATTGGATCCTGATCCCCACTAGAAGTCTGCCGGAGACTTCCGTTTCACGTGCTGAGGGTGTCGCGTGACTCGTTAGTAAAATAGTGGGAGCATATTAAGATAGAAGTCCATATCTTGATAGTTTATTTCTTGCAAAATCTGCATGTTATTCATTTTTGCTACATCTTTATTTTCAGAAAATGTCGCTTTCAAATCCCTTACGTGGCATACTTGATGTCAACCGCCTCACTGGTCCAAATTATACGGATTGGCTCCGTAACTTGAGAATTGTTCTCACAGCGGAGAAAATCGTGTACGTCCTTGATACAGTGATGCCTACGCCCGAAGAAGGGGCAAGCGAGGATGAGATCGCTCGCTACGTGAAGTACATTGATGACTCCACTCTTGCTCAGTGCTATATGTTGGGCTCTATGACTCCAGAGTTACAGAGACAACATGAAAAGATGGATGCCAGATCCATTCTCCTACATGTCCGTAAATTGTTTGAGGAACAGGGAAGGACTCAACGATATGAGATATCCAAGAGCCTTTTCCGCGCTAGGATGACTGAGGGGACACCGGTTCAGAACCATGTCCTAAAGATGATTGAGTGGATAGAGAAACTCACAGGTCTAGGAATGGTCCTAGAGGATAACTTGTGTGTGGACATTGTGCTTCAGTCCCTACCAGATTCCTTTTCACAGTTCATAATGAACTTTAATATGAACAAGCTTGAGGTGACTCTCCTAGAGCTCCTCAATATGTTGAGGGAGGCAGAGAGTACTATTAAGAAAGAGAAGCCAGTTCTCTACACTGGTGAGACCAGAAAGAAAAGGAAAGCAGAAAGGTCCCTTAAGAAGGGAAAGGGCAAGGGCAAACAAGGTAAAGCAAAGGTTGCTAAGAAAGACCCAACAAAGGACAAAGGCCAGTGCTTCCACTGTGGTAAAGATGGGAACTGGAGAGAGAGCCACTGAGTTGTTGGAACTCATACATAGTGATGTATGTGGACCCATGTCAACTCATGCCATTGGAGGTTACTCCTACTTCATTACGTTTACTGATGATTTCTCAAGGTATGGATATGTGTACTTAATGAAGTACAAGTCCGAGGCCTTTGAGAAATTCAGAGAGTATAAGAATGAGGTGGAGAACCAGACTGGAAAGAGTATCAAAACTCTTCGATCAGATCGAGGAGGTGAGTACTTAAGTACAGAGTTTACTCACTTCCTCAAGGACCATGGGATATTATCCCAATGGACACCTCCTTATACACCTCAGCTCAATGGTGTCTCTGAAAGGAGAAATCGTACATTATTAGATATGGTACGGTCCATGATGAGTTTCGCTGACCTACCCATCTCATTCTGGGGATATGCCCTAGAAACCGCAGCTTACCTTCTGAACAGAGTTCCAACTAAGTCGGTGGTGTCTACACCATATGAGATATGGAAAGGGAAGAAGCCTGATCTTAAAGTAGTTAAGATTTGGGGCTGCTCTGCCCATGTTAAAAGACACAACCCCGATAAGTTAGAATCAAGGACAGGGCGATGTAAATTTGTGGGATACCCCAAGGAAACTTGTGGGTATTACTTCTATCATCTCGAGGACCAAAAGGTCTTTGTAGCTAAGAGAGCAGTGTTCCTTGAGAAGGAACACATTCTTGACGGAGACAGTGGGAGAATGATAGAATTGAGCGAGGTTGGAGAACCAAGCTCAAGCACCACTCTACAGCCCGAGTCTGTTCAGGTATCTAATACACAAGTTTCAACTTTACGCAGGTCTGATAGAGTATCCCATCCTCCTGAGAGATATGTGGGACATATTAGAGCAGAGGATGTAGAGGATATTGATCCTCAGACCTACGAGGAGGCTATTATGAGTATAGACTCCGGGAAGTGGAAAGAAGCCATGAATTCTGAGATGGATTCTATGTACTCCAATAAGGTTTGGAACCTAGTTGATGCACCCGAAGGTATTGTACCCATCGGTTGCAAGTGGATCTTTAAGAAAAAGATCGGAGTAGATGGAAAGGTAGAGACCTATAAAGCAAGGCTAGTGGCTAAGGGGTATCGTCAAAGGCAAGGTGTTGACTACGACGAAACTTTCTCACCCGTAGCAATGCTAAAATCCATCAGAATTCTATTGGCTATTGTAGCACACTATGATTATGAGATCTGGCAGATGGATGTGAAAACTGCATTCCTCAACGGGAACCTGGAGGAGGAGGTGTATATGATGCAACCTGAGGGATTCGTGTCCAAGAACTGCCCAGATAAGGTGTGTAGGTTGCTTAGATCCATTTATGGACTAAAGCAAGCTTCCCGAAGTTGGAACATAAGATTTGATGAGGCAATCAGATCTTATGACTTCGTTAAGAACGAAGATGAGCCTTGTGTATACAGAAAGGTAAGTGGGAGCGCTATTAGCTTTTTGGTGTTATATGTGGATGACATCCTCATCATTGGGAATGACATAGGAATGCTATCCACAATAAAGGCTTGGTTATCTAGACACTTCTCCATGAAGGACTTAGGAGAAGCATCTTATATCTTGGGGATTAGAATCTATAGAGATAGATCCAAAAGGATGCTTGGCTTGTCCCAGTCCAGGTACATAGAAACTATTGTCAAAAGGTTTGGCATGGAAAATTCCAAAAGAGGTCTCATACCGATGAGACATGGGATATCGCTTTCTACGAGTATGTCCCCAAAGACTCCAGAAGAAAGGGCGAACATGGATATGATACCTTATGCCTCAGCAATAGGGTCTATCATGTATGCCATGCTATGTACTAGGCCTGATATAGCGCATGCTCTGAGTGTCACGAGCAGATATCAGGCGGATCCAGGCTTGGAGCACTGGAAAGCAGTAAAGTGTATCCTTAAGTACTTGAGAAGGACTAAGGATCTTTTACTAGTATATGGAGGTAATAGCCTTAAGGTTGAAGGCTACACTGACTCAAGTTTTCAGTCTGATGTCGATGATAGCAAGTCGAATTCAGGGTATGTGTACACCTTGAATGGAGGAGCAGTATGCTGGAAGAGTTCCAAGCAAGATACCACTGCTGACTCGACCACAGAGGCGGAGTACATTGCTGCATCAGATGCAGCAAAGGAGGGAGTCTGGTTGAAGAAGTTCATCACAGATTTGGGAGTCGTGCCGGATAGTGAGGAGCCGATTTCCCTATATTGCGACAACAACGGGGCAATTGCTCAAGCAAAGGAACCTAGGTCTCATCAGAAATCTAAGCATGTTCTGAGGAGGTTCCACCTTATCAGAGAGATCGTGACCCGAGGAGATGTAGCAGTGGAAAGAGTTCCATCCGAAGATAACATTGCAGATCCACTAACAAAGCCATTGTCTCAGATTGTCTTTGAGCGTCACAGGGGTCTGATGGGGATCAGACACATAGGTGATTGGCTTTAGGTCAAGTGGGAGATTGCTAGTCATAAGTGCCCAGCAAGCCAATCACGTGAGTGATAGCACGTGTGACTTGATACAGAATCTTTTTGCTTATTATATTTTGGCGTATATCACTTTATAACTATTGCATAAATGCATATATATTGTGATGTCCTTGGATTTGTGCAATGGGAATCGGATCGTGATGAGATCACGATAATGAGATCGATTCACCTTTAAACACATATCCTAAATAATCCCGGTCATAGGTTACTCGAGAGGGACATCGTGATAACCGGATAGACTGGTGTGCTGTATACCCGTCCATATGATGGATGCAGCTGGTCTCATAGCTGCTCGTGTAGGGACACTAGGGATACAGTACAGGTGCTCATTGGAGAATGAGTTCACTGATTGATCCGCTTACGGAATGCTGGATGGTTGATGATGCCTTATTGTCAGACAACAATTCCGTAGTCCTAGTGGTGTATCTGGTTCTTAGACTTGAGACACCAAGGATGTCCTGTATGAGTGCTCCACTCTTTGATACCAGACTTATAGGTTTGGCTGTTCCCAGATCTAGTACAGTTGGTCATTGGGAGTGGTAGTCGACCTTACGAGGGCTATTGAGTGTCGATAGAGGATCATCCACTCTCGGTATCATGAGAGGAATATCCCATGTGTTCTTGCTCAGACAAATCCCTGGCCAGGGTCATTCGGGTTGAGAGAGAAAGAGTTCTCCGGGAGAATCCGATTAGAGCGAGACTCGAGTAGAAACCGTATGGGTCTGACAGCACCATGCTCGATATACGGTCTCTGGGATATTAGATGGATGAGGGACTATAGGTACATGGTAACTAAGGACAGACAGGTCCAATGGATTGGATTCCCCTGTATCGTCTGGGGACTACGGCGTAGTGGCCTAGTACTTCCGTAGTCGATGAGTCGAGTGAATTATTACAGAGATAATAATTCACTTAGTTAGAAGGAGTTCTGACAGGTATGACTCACGGCCAGCTCGATATTGGGCCTAGAGGGTCACACACATATGGTAGGCATTGCGATGAGTAGAGGTTTGGATATGAGATATCCGACGGAGCCCTTGTCTTATTGGATGCAGATCCAATACCCACTAGGGAAAGGACCCATTAGGGTTTTGACACGGGATCTCTATAAATAGGAGGGATTCACAGCCTCATAGGCTAGAGTCTTTGCTTGCCTTTCCTATTCTCCTCTCCCTCTCCACCTCAGAGTAGGCCTGGAGTTTTGAGGAGCATCGTCGCAACCCTGCTGTGTGGATCACCGCTAGAGAGGAGGACGCTTGACCTCCTTCACCCTCTCCTAAGGATCTGCAAGGAAACAGGGATATACGATCTCCCTAGGTAACACAATCTCTATACGCAGTTTTGTGTTTTGCGGATTTTTGCGCACCAATCTTCGCACGACGATGAACATCTTTTTGGGAATCGGGGATTTTTGTTTTCTTGTTCTTCCGCTGCGCATATGATGTCGCCCCCCCTATGATTTCCCAACAACCGCCAGCATCGGGAACCAAAGAGAATTCAAATTTTGGATTCCAAATTTGAATCCTCTTGAGGCCTATAAATACCCCTCAAATCTCAGCTGAGATTACAACCTTTTGAAAAACAATAGTTTGAGTTAAGAGCCTTAGAATAGTCTTTGCAAGCCTTGTTTTTCATATTGCTTAAGTGTTCACCTCCTCCTATCTTGTTGAAAAGAATTATAAGAGTGTGAACTACTTATAAAGGTTGTAAGAGGGGTATTAGTCCTTCCCCTACAAGAAATTTGCCAGTGGAAGTTGGAAGCCTCTTCGAAGAAGGCTTCGCAAGTGGATGTAGGTCATTTTGACCGAACCACTTTAAAAACTGCTGCGTTATCTGGTTTGCATCTTACTCTTGCCATTTACATACTGCAAACTTATCTACTTAGTTACTACGCTTCCATACGTTTCTAAGTTATCAAGCTTCTAAAATCGGTTTCCATTGATATTGCTTTTCATCGTACGAAAGATTTATCAAAATCGAAGTTTTAATCCGCTGCACTAATTCACCCCCCCCTCTTAGTGCCGCTCCGATCCTAACAATTGGTATCAGAGCCCGGTATTTCTCATTTCGTATTTACATCCGAGAGAAATGGCTCTTCATGGCTTTCAAGAGGGCTTATCGGTTTTTCATCCACCGTTGTTTAACGGATTGGACTACACTTATTGGAAAACTCGAATGAGTGTTTTCTTGATTTCTATGAATTTGGATTTGTGGAATATCGTTGAAAACGGTTTTCAACTTCCCTCTAAACCGATGAACGAATGGTCGGATTTGGAGAAGAAGTATTTTTCTTTAAACGCAAAGGCTATGAATTCCTTATTTTGCGCTTTGGACAAAAATGAGTTCAATCAGATTTCTATATGCGAAACGGCTTTTGATATTTGGCGAACACTTGAAATCACGCACGAGGGAACTAGTAGAGTCAAAGACTCGAAAGTTAACATTTTAATGCATGATTTCGAGCTTTTTCGAATGAAGCCAAGCGAAACTATTGTTGACATGTACACCCGTTTTACGGATATCGTCAATGGTTTACAAGCTCTTGGCAAATGTTTCTCGAATTTTGAACTTGTTAGTAAAGTTTTACAATCACTTTCTAAAGCTTGGGAATCAAAAGTAACGGCAATACAAGAAACAAAAGATTTAAATATTTTTCCACTTGAAGAACTTATCGGCTCATTGATGACATATGAAATGGTGCGCAATGCACATGATGAACACAATGAACACTTGAACCACCTTCCAAAGAACAGGAAGGATTTGGAACCCCGGACAAATGAATACCACTTGAGGGATGACTCAAGTGATGAGGACAATGATGAACTTGAACTTCGAACACTAAATCTTAATAAGTTTATTAAACAAAAATCTAAAATAAATAATGAACTTGAACGGAGGAAGAGGCCAAAGAAGAGGAAGGCAACCAAGGATGAATCAAGAACTTCCAAAGGTGAAACGGCGAATTGGACTTTGACGAGCTTCAACTATAAGGTAAGTAACTCAACTCTCTTGAATTATTTTGAAATTACTTGAAGTTTTTCATGAGTTCTTAATTTAGATAGTAGGAATAGGAAATAAAAAATTGTTTTTCAAAAATTATATCATGTTTTTCTTTTTAGCATTTTTAAAAAAATTAAAAATTTGATCATGAAAAGTATATTGCTAAGGTTTCATGCATGTTATGTTTTGAAATGTTGAATGATGTATGCAACATTATGGATGATAGTTATATGATATGAGATAATGCTTAGGATTAATCCATGCATATGTATTTTGATGATTTTATGTTATGCATGAGTTTTTGAAGTAAATGTTGATTTGATACTCTCATTTTAGATTAATATATTTTTAGTTTAATCATTTTTATGACGAATTAAGATGACATTCTCATGACATATTAAGATGACATAGTGCATGTATATCTATGTATGAATTTCTTGATAGTCTTTTGATGATAGATGTGATATCATGATGTTTTATTTTTGATGTGTTTGGTCTTGACGGCTTTATGACGAAACTTATGTTTTGACTTTAAATGATGATACAATATTTTCACAAAAAGACTTGAACACCCTCACATGAAATCAATTGTATGAAATGGAAATGAATTTTATATCCTATTGAGATTAATGAATTTATTTTACCAATCTTGTGAATCTTATGAAAATAAACATGATGAATATTTTGAAAATAAATGAGTGTATCATGTATTTGGTCTTAATGATTTCTCTTGAACATACTTTTTGAAATCATACTTGATAATCAATATCAAGATATTAAAAGAATGTTATCATGGAATCATGCTTGATAATTTATTTTACGAAATTTACCTTTCTATCTTGAATGTTGACATTTTTTTTTAAAGCAAAGGCATGCTCATAAGAAGCAAATCACATGAATAGAAATTTATAAAAATGAAATGTAATCCTTTATCTTATTGATTTTTCAATAAATCTATGCTTGTCATATATGAATTTATTGAATGTAATTTTGAGGATGATTTCAGATTTGACAAATGCTTGATTCATATTTACAACATAAGATACATTTTAAATATGAATCATGCTTCAATCATGTTAAATGCTTCAATCACTTTCTATCTCTAGAGTTCTCGATTTTGATGAAATATAAGTGATAAATTCATTTATGATATCTTGTAAATCACTTGAATTATAAATAAGTTTTTTTTATGATGTGTTAAAAGAATCACTTAAAAAGAAAATACTTTTCCCATCTTATCGAGATTAATGATTTCATGATGTTGTGTGAATCTCGAAATTGAGTTTGATGAAATTGTAATAACGTTATTCATGTTATGAATCTCAAAAATGATGATTTGATTATGATTTTTTTTTTTGAATTAACTTGAATGAAATTTTGTTTTAACCGAATCATGAACTTTCCCTTGACTTCTTGACTTAAGAATTTTGAAGAAACATGATGATTACTTGATATTTGATTCTTGAAATTTCTTGTAAAATGTGATCTTGATAAGAATGTTTCAATTTGCTCTTTGTGCTATATCTTTTCAAATGAATCATGAGCCTTGATATCATAATATAGAAATAACAAGATTTCTTTGCCTTGTATGTCTTGTGTGATGATTGTACATCAATTTGCTTTATTATGAATTATATGAATCTTGATCGTAAACTTGTTAAGAAGAATTTTAATGAACCATGTATCATATCTTTGGTATTCACGAATTGATCCTTATTGATATCTTTCATTGATATGATAAATTATCATCTCATGATATATCGCATAATTATATCATGCTTTGCGATTGTATCATGTGATCTTTGCTGAATTTTCACATTGATATTCTTCATGACATGATTTCTTGGCACTGTTGTCTTGTATGCTTCATGTGATAATATGAATACATGAAACACTTATGATATGATTTTTATACAATTCTGAGTATTCATAAAATATTTATCTCATCACCCAATAACTCTTCTTGATATTCCTTATGAGATGAAATGAAATAATGCATGAAATACAAATGAGAAGTTAATGATCATGCATGATAGGATGTAATGAATTTTGACATTTAGATACCATCATTTGAATAGCTATGATCATGTTGCCAAAATGATATATCATGAATGCTTGAATATCATGTTTGATATGCTCATGATGATTGATTTTTCGGTATCATGCATAAAAAAAAAAAAATTGAAATGTAATGTTAATGAATTTGTGCATTGAAACTATAATGATGCACAAATAAGAATGATTACTTACCTTTGTCATGATTTAGAAATTGATGTAAAGGGTTTTTCCCTTCTTTTTGACAATGATAAAGGGGGAGATAGATTGCTAGCACAATTCAAGAAAAAAACAAAAATTACACTTCTCAAAAAGAGAAAAAATTGCTATCTTGAACATCACCGAGAATTGCTAGCTTGAAACATCAAGAAAATGCAAAAATGTGCTATCGTGCCTATCTCAAGAAAAGCAAATATGTCAACTTGCATATATTTGAATTTGCTAGCTTATAAAACTTGCATATTTCAAGAAGCAAGAGTTGCTTTCTTGAACATCTCTAAATTGCTAGCTTGCAAGTTCTAAAACATTGTACAATTGCTAGATTGCATGATAATAAAAATTTAATATTATATTTTTCATGCAATGAGTTGAACCCATATAACAAACACTTGATTGTGACACTTCTCCTTTTTGTTGATGACAAAGGGGGAGAAGTATGTTGATGACATGACATGTGATGCATAAGTTTATGCATATGTTCATGATGAAGTGTTGCAAGTATTCATGATGAATATTGCAATGACTTGAATTCAGTTTGAATTCAAGGTTCTATCAATATGGTATATTGATAGGGGGAGTTTGTTTAAACTCCGGGAGTTAAGGTTAACTCCATCATCAAGTGGTTGTCATCATCAAAAAGGGGGAGATTGTTGAATCTCGTATTTTGATGATGAAACCACTTGATATGTGTTTATAATTTAAACTCTATTTTGAGTGATGCAGGTCTACTCGATCAGGATTAGACAGTTAACGCAGGAGGAATTGACATTGCGCCGGAGGAGATCACATCAAGATATTGGACGGCAAAAGGCTTCGGACGTCGGGCATCAGGCCAAGGAGAGCGAAATTGCGCCAAGGATATCGGGGTTGTAGAGGTCAACCGTCGATTGGGCAACAAGCCGCAAGAGACGACGATGCACCGAAGAATCGGACGAAGCGCCAACCAATGACGTGCCGGGCAATAGAATGTCAATTTGCGTTGTAATAATTGTCTAGATCGGAGTAGAGTTTTAGCTTGTGTGTGCAGGATTAACTATGATAACGACGAAGAGATAAAGCAAAACAAAGTGTCGGAGTCAAGCATGAAGGATTCATTGCGAGTTCGAGAGTTCGACGGAAGTCCGAAGGTTTGTCGGGAATGCTGCCGGAACTAGCCGAGAATGAGTAGGGAGCTTGCCGAAGGGTTTTTCGGAAGCTCGCCGGAAGGTTCGTTGGAAGTTCGCGGAGCTCGCCAAGAAAGATCAGAGCTTGCCGAAGAAGCTCGTTGGAACTCATCAAGATCAAATTGTAAAGTCTAGGAGCTTGCCGGGAGTCCGCAGAATGGATTCCGAGAGTTTATCGGAAAATCGTCGGAAGTTCGCCGGAAGCTCGTCGGAAGAAGTCTTGACTTACGGACTTTGTAATAGCTTAGAAAATGTCTTTAAATTCGTAGTTAGCACGTTACTTAGGATTAGGATTAGGTGTTAATCCTATAAACCAAGTAGGGGCCAATTGGGCTCTAGTTCAGACTGGTTTGGGACAATTTTGGAGCCCAACCAATGAGCTGAAATAGTGTAGGCGGTGGCACCGCCTAGCACCCGAGAGCCAGGCGGTGGCACCGCTTGGGCTGGGCGGTGGTAGCGCCCAGCACCCGAGAGCTGGGCGGTGGCACCGCCAGCATCGGGAACCAAAGAGAATTCAAATTTTGGATTCCAAATTTGAATCCTCTTGAGGCCTATAAATACCCCTCAAATCTCAGCTGAGATTACAACCTTTTGAAAAACAATAGTTTGAGTTAAGAGCCTTAGAATAGTCTTTGCAAGCCTTGTTTTTTATATTGCTTAAGTGTTCACCTCCTCCTATCTTGTTGAAAAGAATTATAAGAGTGTGAACTACTTGTAAAGGTTGTAAGAGGGGTATTAGTCCTTCCCCTATAAGAAATTTGCTAGTGGAAGTTGGAAGCCTCTTCGAAGAAGGCTTCGCAAGTGGATGTAGGTCATTTTGACCGAACCACTTTAAAAACTATTGCGTTATCTGGTTTGCATCCTACTCTTGCCATTTACATACTGCAAACTTCTCTACTTAGTTACTACGCTTCCATACGTTTCTAAGTTATCAAGCTTCTAAAATCAGTTTCCATTAATATTGCTTTTCATCGTATGAAAGATTTATCAAAACTGAAGTTTTAATCCGCTGCACTAATTCAACCCCCCCTCTTAGTGCCGCTCCGATCCTAACATGAAGGAGGTCAAGCGTCCTCCTCTCTAGCGGTGATCCACACAGTAGGGCTGTGACGACACTACTCAAAACTCCAGGCCTGCTATGAGGTAATGAGGGGAAGGAGAATAGGAGAGGCAAGCAAAGGCTCTAGCCTTTGAGGCTTTGAATCCCTCCTATTTATAGAGGTCCCTTGTCAAACCCTAATGGATCCTCCCCTAGTGGGTATTGGATCTACATCCAATAAGACGACGGCTCCGTTGGATATCTCATATCCGAACCTCTACTCATCGCAATGCCTACCATATGTGTGTAACCCTCTAGGCCCAATATCGAGCTGGCCGTGAGTCATACCTGTCAGAACTTCTAACTTAGTGAATTATTATCTCTGTAATAATTCACTCGACTCATCGACTACAGACATACTAGGCCACTACGTCGTAGTCCCCAGACGATACAGAGGAATCCAATCCATTGGACCTATCTATCCTCAGTTACCGTGTACCTATAGTCCCTCATCCATCTAATATCCTAGAGACTGTATATCGACCATGGTGCTGTCAGACCAATACGGTTTCTACTCGAGTCTCGCTCTAATCGGATTCTCCTAGAAAATTCTTTCTCTCTCAACCCGAATGACCCTGGCCAAGGATTTGTCTGAGCAAGAACACATAGGATATTTGTTGGGAAATCATGGGGGCGACATCACATGCGTAGCGGAAGAACAAGAAAACAAAATCCTCGATTCCCAAAAAGATGTTCGTCGTCGTGCGAAGATTGGTGCGCAAAAATCCGCGAAACATGAAACTGCGTATAGAGTAGATTGTGTTACCTAAGGAGATCGTATATCCCTATTTCCTTGCAGATCCTTAGGAGAGGGTAAAGGAGGTCAAGCGTCCTCCTCTCTAGCGGTGATCCACACAGCAGGGTTGCGACGACGCTCCTCAAAAACTCCAAGCCTGATCTGAGGTGGAGAGGAAGAGAAGAATAGGAAAGGCAAGCAAAGGCTCTAGCCTATGAGGCTCTGAATCCCTCCTATTTATAGAGGTCCCCTGTCAAACCCTAATGGGTCCTCCCCTAGTGGGTATTGGATCTACATCCAATAAGACAAGGGCTCCATCGGATATCTCATATCCGAACCTCTACTCATCGCAATGCCTACCATATGTGTGTGACCCTCTAGGCCCAATATCGAGCTGGCCGTGAGTCATACCTGTCAGAACTCCTTCTAACTCAGTGAATTATTATCTCTCTAATATTTCACTTGACTCATCGACTACGGAAGTACTAGGCCACTACGCCATAGTCCCCAGACGATACAGGGGAATCCAATCCATTGGACCTGTCTGTCCTCAGTTACCGTGTACCAATAGTCCCTCATCCATCTAATATCCCAGAGACCGTATATCGAGCATGGTGCTGTCAGACCCATATAGTTTCTACTCGAGTCTTGCTCTAATCGAATTCTCCCGGAGAACTCTTTCTCTCTCAACCCGAATAACCCTAGCCAGGGATTTGTCTGAGCAAGAACACATGGGATATTCCTCTCATGACGCCGAGAGTGGATGATCCTCTATCGACACTCAATAGCCCTCGTAAGGTCGACTACCACTCCCAATGGCCAATTGTACTAGATCTGGGACAGCCAAACCTATAAGTCTGGTATCAAAGAGTGGAGCACTCATACAGGACATCCTTGGTGTCTCAAGTCTAAGGACCAGATACACCACTAAGACTACGGAATCGCTGTCTGACAATAAGGCATCATTAACCATCCAACATTCCGTAAGCGGATCAATCAGTGAACTCATTCTCTAATGAGCACATGTACTGTATCCCTAGTGTCCCTACACGAGCAGCTATGGGACCAACTGTATCCATCATATGGACGGGTATACAGCACACCAGTCTGTCCGGTTATCACGATATCCCCCTCGAGTAACCTATGACCGGGATTATTTAGGATATGTGTTTAAAGGTGAATCGATCTCATTATCGTGATCTCATCACGATCCGATTCCCATTGCACAAATCCAAGGACATCACAATATATATATATACATTTATGCAATAGTTATAAAGTGATATACGCCAAAATATAATAAGCAAAAAGATTCTGTATCAAGTCACACGTGCCATCACTCACGTGATTGGCTTGCCGGGCACCTATGACTAGCAATATTCCTCTCATGACGTCGAGAGTAGATGATCCTCTATCGACACTCAATAGCCCTCGTAAGGTCGACTACCACTCCCAATGACCAGCTGTACTAGATCTGGGACAGCCAAACGTATAAGTCTGGTATCAAAGAGTGGAGCACTTATACAGGACATCCTTGGTGTCTCAAGTCTAAGGACCAGATATACCACTAGGACTATGGAATCACTATCTGATAATAAGGCATCATCAACCATCCAACATTCCGTAAGCGGATCAATCAATTAACTCATTCTCTAATGAGCACCTGTATTGTATCCCTAGTTGTCACGCCCCCCGAATTATCACATTCAGGAGGTGTGACCCTGTCTAAAATCAATAATATTATAATTCATCATCAATTCAATCCAAGATCGAATCTAACAATTTGAGGATACTAAGAATCATTCAAAAAATCAATATTCACAATTCATAAACATGTATGTTACATAAATCATAATCCACTTCACTCAGAGATTCACAAAATCCAAAGGCAACTCAACTAGACATCAACCACAACACAAATCCATAATTGTATAAGTATATACAATCATAAAAAGATAATTATTTACCATGAGTTCTTATCCTTATACAACTTAAACTTATCATTCCATAAACATGAGCGGTCCTTTAAACTTTTACAACACATAAGTATCAACATATCCTTAACATTACATCAGAAGTAAAGTATACTATACAACAAAAACCTATCATCCAACAAAGATTAGCTCAAAAATCTTCTAGCCTTTCACTGCTTTAACCCAATTCTAGCTTTTCAGTGCATGACAAGCTACCCTGAAAAATTTATATAGCAACGGGGTGAGCAAAAAGAGCTCAGCAAGCGACTAACATATCCATGGCGATAGGAGAAGTTCAAGCAAGCTTAGTATCAAGATACAAAAGTAGAAATACAAGTGTTCATTTGGAATCATCTCATTTGATATAAAATCACAAAGGTTTACCTCATTCAAAAACAGGCATTAGATATAACAATAGAAGAAAGGAAATTGGAGCATTTCATTGGCAAAAGAAGCATTTCGGCATGTATCAAATGGCACATGAAGTATTTAGGCGCATATCAAAGGCGTAAGAGTGTTTGGGGGCATAATAATGACAAACGAAACACTTCAAAGTATAACAAGTGAACCAAATAATAAACACAAGCTTTTATGTCATTTTTGATGTAGCATGCATTCCATTTTTATCCAAAGCATAATATGAACTTATAAACAAAGCTTTGGATATCATATCAATAAACATAGAGGGCGCTGTGGGACCACATACATAATATAATTAATCCATTTCTGGATGACCACCAAGCATAAGTCTCCCACATCTGGGAGCTGCATCCACCCACGTCTGAGTGAAGTCAATGGGGCCAGCAGAGCAATCGCGGGGTCTAAGCATAAATCCCTTTACCATTTCTAGCAAAGGTTCATAATATCCTACAAGACACCAGAGTATAAAAGGGTAGTATGAACAATAACATTGGCACATATCAGAAGCACATGCGGAACAATGGAGATATGCATATGCTTTTATCAAACAAGGAAATGCAAACAAAGCATTACATAATGAATTTTAGACATATAACAATTTAAGGATGAACAATACAAGAATTTCAAAGGACTAATATAAAGCTCAATTGAAGAAGAATTTAGCAGAAATCAAATTTCTAATAGGATAAAAATTAAATAGGCAAAACCCAACAAAGTTTTCAATTCTGATAGAATTTAAATGGTACATTTCCTGAATTGTTTGAGTGACTAAGCATGCTCCAATTCAATAAAAATGGGTTTCATTGGAAAGCTGTATCAATTTATTTTTAGATGAACTAAAAACAGGAAGTTACAATAAATAGAGTAAAGGTTAGAATTGATCATCTCTGTTTTGTAGAATTGATAGTATCAATTTAAATAGATGTTTTAGAAGGCAAACATACTGCAAAATTTTCAAATTATATGTCAAAAGAAATATATACGAATCTAGTTTCCAAAGAACTAAGTTTTGTATAATTTAGAATTTTCACTAGAGAGTTATGAGCAATTTAGTAATCGAAGGTCAGAATTAATCATCTCTGTTTTGTAGAATTGATATAATCAATTTAAATAGATTTTTCAAAAGGCAAACGTACTTCAAAATTTCTATATTATATGTCAAAAGAAAGATATATGAATCTAGTTTCCAAAGAAGTAAGCTTTGCATAATTCAGAATTTTCACTAGAGAGTTATGAGCAATTCAGTAACAGAAGGTCAGAATTGATCATCTCTATTTTGCAGAATTGATATAATCAATTTAAATAGATGTTTTAGAAGGAAAACATACATCAAAACTTCCAAACTATATGTCAAAAGAAAGATAAGTAAATCTAGTTTCAAAAAAATAAGCTTTGTATAATTCAGAATTTTCTCTAGAGAGTTATGTGCAATTTAGTAACACAAGGTCAGAAATTTCAGTCCCTATTTTGTAGAATCTGTAGGGTTAATTGAAATAGAAGTCTTAGTAGGCATTTAAACTCTACATCATTCAATCTTAGTGTCAAAATAAAGATATTTGAGTCTACTTTCAAATGGATTAGGCTTTGCCTAAATCAGAGTTTAGTGCTAAAAGTTAGATCCAAAACAATGTATAGAAGTCAGATTACCGAAAAATTTCAGATTCATGGATTTGTATCAAAAGGAAAGAAATGTTTGGTACTAAGCTGAAATATTTTGAATTATGAAGAATTAAAAGGAAAACAGAGATTAGGAATTCTGTAGAAGAGGTTAGAACACTTGCCTTAGATGAGTTTGATTCCCAAATATAGGGAGTTGATGCAAAACCTCAAACAAAGTTTCCTCTTCTTCTTCTTCTCCTTCTTCTTCTTTTTCTTCTTCTCTTCTTCTTCTTCTCCTCAAACTAACGTTGGCTGCAAAGTTTCTTTTTAATGGTGACTTAAATTACTAAGGTTTGGCTTATGCTAAAATAGTGAGGTGGCAAGCATGCATGGGGGTTTGGGTGTCAACTTTAGAATAAATGCAAGTGGCTCATCCTTGTTAATGACACATTTCCTCCATTTTATTTTATTTTATTTTTATTTACTCAATTCTGAATATTCTATAAATCATATCAAAATTTTAATATTTACTCTTAGGTCCTTAGTCATAAACTTTAATATAATATTATTTAATAAAAAAATATTAAATAATCCTCATATTTACAAATAAGCATTTACTATTTTTTTTTTTAAATGGGGGATGTTACACTCTCCCCTCCTTAAATGAAAATTTAGTCCTCTAAATTTGTCATACCTCTTTCGGCGAAAAGATGAGGATAAGCTTTCTTCATTTCTTCCTCTAGCTCCCAGGTCGTTTCATTTGTAGAATGATGCTTCCAAATTACTTTAACCAGAGTAATGATTCTATTTTTTAAGATCTTCTCTTTTTTATCAATAATCCGAATGGGCTCATACTTGTAAAATAAGTCTTTCTCAATCACAATCGGCTCATACTCAATGACATGAGAGGGATCAGGTATATACTTTCTGAGCATTGACACATGAAATATATCATGAATATGACACATCGTTGGTGGTAAGGCAATCTTGTAAGCGACAGAGCCAATTCTTTCAAGGACCTCAAAAGGTCCAATGAACCTTGGGTTTAACTTTCCTTTCTTTCCAAATCTTGCAACGCCTTTGGAAGGGGAGACCTTTAGGAATATAAAATCCCCTACTTGGAACTTGATATCTCGTCTTCTGTTGTCAGCATAGCTCTTTTGCCGACTCTGAGCAGCCTTTAGCCTTTTTATGATAACTTGAATCTTTTCAGTAGTCTCTTGCACTTTATCTGGTGCTAACAACTTTCTATCACTAACTTCCTCCCAACATATAGGTGTTCTGCACTTTCGCCCATACAATGCTTCATAAGGAGCCTTTTGAATACTCGAAAGGTAACTGTTATTGTAAGTGAACTCAATAAGAGAAATATCTTTATCCCATTCACCTCTCTAATCCATAACATAGGCTCTTAGCAAATCCTCAAGTACTTGAATTGTTCTTTCAGATTGACCATCGGTCTGAGGGTGATAGGTAGTGCTAAACTTTACTTTGGTGCTCATAGAATCTTGTAATCTCCTCCATAATCTAGAAAGAAATCTGGAGTCTCTATCCGAGATAATCTCCTTCGGGACACCATGAAGTCTTACTATTTCATCAACATACAAATCTGCAAGCTTATTAAGAGAATAAGTCATATTGATTGGTAAGAAATGTGCAGATTTGGTTAACCTATCAACAATGACCCAAATAGCATCGTGCTTTCTAGAGGTTCTGGGTAGTCCTGAAACAAAGTCCATAGTAATGCATTCCCATTTCCATTCCGGAATATCTAAGGGCTGTAACAAACCTCCAGGTCTCTAGTGTCCTGCTTTGATTTGCTGACAAGTCAAACACCTTGAAACATATATTGCAATCTCCTTCTTCATGCCTTTCCACCAATAATGACTTGGAGATCTCTGTACATTTTTGTGCTACCAGGATGCATAGTGTACTTTGAATTGTGACCTTCGTTCAAGATTTGGTTCTTGATATCTGAGTCATTTGGAACACATATTCTATCCCCAAATCTCAATAGGCCATCATCTGAAATTTGAAAATTCAACTTCAATCCCTTTTCAACTTCATTCCTTAAGTATATTAAATATGGATCACGTAGTTATCCTTCTTTAATTTGTTGAATGAGATCAGTTTGCACCTGGATAGAGGCCATCAACATTATTGAGTCTTGCCCTTTCCTTATTACATTTGAATCATAATTTCTTTCTAATAGCTTCTATTGCTTCACAACCAGACTAGCCATAAAACTTGTAGATTTTCTACTAAGTGCATCAACTACAACATTTGCTTTACTTGGGTGATAACGAATGGTACAATCATAATCCTTTAGAAGTTCTATCCATCTTCGCTGCCTCATATTTAACTCCTTCTGTGTAAAAATATACTTTAAACTCTTGTGCTCAGTAAATATATCAAATGTCCGCCCATACAAGTAATGTCTCCAAATCTTTAGAGCAAAGATGATTGCGGCCAATTCCAAATCTGTTGAATCTTGTATTTTGATGATGAAACCACTTGATATATGTTTATGATTTAATCTGCGTTTTGAGTGACGTAGGATGCTTCGATCAGGATGAGACAATTAAAGCAGGAAAATCATGTTTTGCCGGAGGAACATGTCAGAAGATTGGACGTCGGACCGGTGGATCAGTCGACATATCGACAGAAGGCTTCGGGCTGTGGACTCGGGCATGGGGCCAAGAAGAGCAAGTATTATGCCAAGGATATCGGAGTTGCGGAGTCAACTAGCCGATTGGGCAATAGGCTGTAGGAGAGGATGATGCGCCGAAGAATCAGACGAAGCATCGAGGGACCAATGACATGCCGGACATATTGGTTAATTGCTTAGGATTAATTGTCTCGATCGAAGTTTTGTTTTAAGTGTGTAGGATTAACTACGATGAAAATAAGACATGCAATAGGAGTTGCGCCGGAGTCAACACAATGATCACGTTGGGAGTTCGAGAGTTCGACGGAAGTTCAGACAATCGTCGGAGGTTCTGTAGGAACAAATCCGAGAAGTCCATAAGCTTGCCAAAGAAGCACGTCGGAACTCGCCAAGTGGATTGTCGCAAGTCCAGGAGTTTGCCGGAAGTCCGCAGGAGCATCACCGAGGGTTCCTCGGATGATCGACGGAAGTTCGCCGGAAGCTCGCCGGAGAAGCGATTGACGCACCGGAGCAAGTTGCAGTAAATGTCTTAGGGAATATCGTAGTTAGCACAATGATTAAGTTGGAAATGGGAGGTGATCCCATTAACTTAATCTTGGGGCAATTGGGCCCCTGAAAAATCCAAATTGGGCCGAATGGATCCACCCATTCGGACCCTGATTTCTGGCGGGAGGTGCAACCGCCCAAGCCAGGAGGTAGCACCGCCTGGGCTAAGTCTCCGAGCGAGACTGGGCAGTTGCACCGCCCAGAGGCTTAGTCTTCGAGCTCTGCCAGGCGGTGCAACCGCTCCAGTCAGGAGGTGCAACCGCCTGATCCCGAAATTCCGGGAATTGACAGTTTTGAGCTCCAAATTTGAACTGGGTTGGGGCCTATAAATACCTCACCCATTCAGCACTGAAAAGGAAAGAACCAACACCGAAATCTTGATCTTTTTCTGTGATTCTTAGAGCTCAAAATTGTTGTAAAGGCCAAAAGTTCTTCTCCCTCTTTTCTTCCAAGTTTTGAGTTGTAAAGAGAGGAGAGAAAATTCTGTAAGGGTTGTCTCTTAAGCCCGTCAAAAGGAGTGAAATTGTAAAAGGGTGGTTGGCCTTCGCCTATTGAAGGAAGGCCTCTAGTTGACATCGGTGACCTCATCGGTGGAGGAAGCCAAAAGTGGAGTAAGTCAAGATTGACCGAACCACTCTAAATCTCGGTTTGCATTTACTTTGAGCATATTATCTTTACTGCAAACCTCCTCTAAAGCTTACTGCTTTCTGTGCATATACGATCAGGTTTCAAGCTTTGCACTTTCCGAATCAACGTTTAGACGTAAATCTGTTTTTTCGTACGATCATCATATTTCAGTTTGCGTTTACGTTTTGATATCTATCATAACTACAGACTGCCATTATATCGTTGCTTAAACTGTATCTCGCCTAATCAAGTGATTTATGAATCAGCATTTAGACGTAAATCAGTTTCTTCATACGAACATCGTATTTCAGTTTACGCTTATATTCTGGTTTTTATCATAACTGCAAACTGCCTTCATAGATTGACTTTAACATCATCTCGCTTGATCTTAAGTTAAAGTAATCTTAGAATCGACTTTCACACCAAAATCGTTTTTATCGTTCGAACGTAGTTTTTATCGTTGAAAGATTTCCGCTGCACTAATTCACCCCCCCCCCCCTCCCCCTCTTAGTGCTCTTGATCCTAACAATTGGTATCAGAGCCCAGTTTTTCTCATTTCAGATTTACACCCGAGAGAAATGGCTCTTCATGGCTTTCAAGAGGGCTTATCGGTTTTTCGTCCACCGTTGTTTAACGGATTGGACTACACTTATTGGAAAACTCGAATGAGAGTTTTCTTGATTTCTATGAATTTGGATTTATGGAATATCATTGAAAATGATTTTCAACTTCCCTCTAAACCGATGAACGAATGGTCAGATATGGAGAAGAAGTATTTTTCTTTAAACGTAAAGGCTATGAATGCCTTATTTTGCGCCTTGGACAAAAATGAGTTCAATCGGATTTCTACGTGCGAAACGGCTTTTGACATTTGGCGAACACTTGAAATCACGCACGAGGGAACTAGTAGAGTCAAAGACTCGAAAGTTAACATTTTATTGCATGATTTTGAGCTTTTTCGAATGCAACCAAGCGAGACTATAGGCGACATGTACACCCATTTCACGGATGTCGTCAATAGTTTAAGAGCTCTTGGAAAATATTTTTCGGATTTTGAACTCGTAAACAAGATTTTGCATTCTCTTTCTAAGAAGTGGGATTCAAAAGTAACTGCAATACAAGAAGCTAAAAACCTAAACAACTTACCACTTGAAGAACTAATTGGTTCGTTGATGACATATGAAATGGTGCATAATGCACATGATGAACATGATGAACAAAATCGCCTTCCAAAGAACAGGAAGGATTTGGAACTCCGGACAAATGAATACCACTTGAGCGATGACTCAAGTAATGAGAACAATGATGAACTTGAACTTCGAACACTAAATCTTAATAAGTTTATTAAACAAAAATCTAAAATAGACAATGAACTTGAACGAAGGAAGAGGCCAAAGAAGAGGAAGGCAACCAAGGATGAATCAAGAACTTCCAAAGGTGAAACGGCGAATTGGGCTTTGATGGGCTTCAACTACAAGGTAAGTAACTCAACTCTCTTGAATTATTTTGAAATTACTTGATGCCCTCATGATGTATTTTCTTTTTTAGTTTAGAATTAATGTTTAAAAAAAAAAATTATTATGATGATGCTAGTAATTTCGAAAATGATAATATTGTATATTTTATGATAAATAAACAAAATGATTTTGATTGAAAATATGAAATCATGGTTAAGAAGTAATAATGTGTATCGTGGTGAGGTCCATTGTTATTTCTCGATTTTGAGTATATTAAATCATATTTAATTTGAAGTTATGATATTTTTGAAATTATGTATGATGATTCTTGATAATTATGGATTATCGATTTTCATGATAATAACAGTGGCTTTAAAAATTGATGCATGTTTGACATAAATAAAAAGGCATGCTTACATGAAATCGATCACTTAAGATGAAACACTTAAAAAAGGGGGAAAAATATATTATCAATGAAATCATGAATCTATTTATGTTATAAATTTTGTGAGCCATAAAAATGATTTTGATGATTTAAATTTGAAATGAGTTTTATCAAAATCATGATCATGATTTGTCAAATTGAATGAATTGAAAATGAATGATGATTTTTCTCTTGAATGATTGTGACCTGTATTCCTTGTTTTCATGATATGATTTTTATGCAATTCTTTGTATTCATGAAAGGTTTATCTCATCACCGAATTATTTTCTTCTTGATATTCTTTATGTGATGATATGAATACATGAAATATTCATTAATTTATTTTGATGTATACAAATGAAAAGTTATGATCATGCATGGTAGGATATAATTTAACAAAATTGATACCATCATGATATGAAACATCTATGATTTGCAATGATGCACGCAATACTTGAGCTTTTTAATTATGATGTGATGAATTGCATATGATGTGAATCATGATTTAAAATGCTATGAGTTGTTGCTAAAATGAAGTATTATAAATGTTGATTTAATGTCATGAATGTTGATATCATGATCAAAATGAAGTGATAAATACTTAAAAAATATTGATTTAATGTTCGGTATCATAAACACTTTATTATCATACATGAAAATAGTGATAAATACTTTGAAAATAAATGTTTGTATCATGTTAGATGGTTTGACATATTGTGCATGATAAGCTATAAAGATGATTGAAACAATGATTGAAATAATAGGAATGATGATTTGGAATCATATAATAATAAGTTTATATATGATGATAATGATGCATGCAATGATGAAATATTCATGATAAAATAATTGTTTTGACATTCAAGACTTGAATTTTCATCAATGCTATTTACCTTTGTCATAATTTAGAAATTAACGTAAAGGGTCTTCCCTTCTTTTTGATAATGACAAAGGGGGAGCAAAATATGCTTGAAAGCTAATTTGCTAGCTCATATAATCAAAAAAAAGGAGAAAGAAAATAATTACACTTCTCAAAAGAAAAGGAATTGCTATCTTAAACATCACCAAGAAGTGCTATCTTACAAATCTCAAGATGCTCAAATGCAAACATGTAAAATTTGTAATTTTGCACATCATTAAAATTTATGATGCTTTGGTGATTATGCATGTTCTAAAATGTTATAAGATTCACTAGCTTACATGATGTAGAACTTGTTATATTGAACATCACCAAGGAATGATATCTTGCAGAAGCAAAAAGTTAACTTGCACATGTAGCAAAACTTATATTTCAAGAAGCAAGAGTTGCCTTCTTGAACATCTCAAAATTACTAGCTTACGTGTCTTAAAATTGTAAACTTGCCATCATACTACCATGATGATGAGCATACCTTATCTTCATGATTGTATTTGAAAAACTATGGCAAAAATACGTCCTAATGATTGAACGTGTTAAAATTATTTTTTTTCAACTTTCTTGATTGAATGATCAAATCACTTGATTGGCATATTGATTTTACACAATTACATGTTGGAAATTATGTGCTTGAATACAAAACTTCCATGATAACAAGCACGCTTTACCTTCATGATTGTAATTGAATATCTATAGCAAAACCTTGTGCGAATGCAAGAAAGAGTCAAATTTCATTTTCGAAGTCTCTTGATCCTAACATATCAAGTTTACTCTCTTCCGAACTTAACAAGCATATGTCATATCAAGTTTAGTTCATATCATTGATTTTTGACATATGTAATCAACTAGCAAATACATCTCTCATACACATATCATGTGAAAAATATTTTTTTGAGAAATGGATTTGATGAATATGGATGAAAGTGTTTTTACTTGCAAGGATTTGTTTCACATACATATCTTGGTCCTTGTAAAAATGAAGCATGATTTAATCTCTCATCGATTCTAACTTCACTCAGAAGTAAACTCACAAATAGCATGTATCACAAATAGTCTTCCTCCTTCATGCAAAAAGATAATAACAGATAAAAAAGGAAGAAGTTTTCAAAGCTATCTCCATGTCATGTTTTCCTTGAGATGTTAGTATAATTGATATCTTATCACTTACTGTTGGAAAATGACATGAACCTAGTTATGACATGAATAATTACAAGCACTTATGCTTAAAATTTGCTTATATCGTTCTCCGTTTTGTTGATGACAAAGGGGGAGAAATATATGAATTGATGCTATGAACACTGATGCTATGCTTGCATCATCAAGAGATATATGAATTAATATGATTGCCATATTTGCAATCCTTGCATCATCAAGAGATATATGAATTGATGCTATAATTGCCAAACTTGCATTATGCCATGTTTGCATCATGCGTTAAGATATCAAGAACTTATATCGTAATTTTACGCGTTGATATCTTACCATGTGATGAAATGCTACAATTGATAAACACTTGAAATGTTTGTGTTATGATATCAAAAGCTTACATCGCAATTTTACATGTTGATATTTGATAATAGCAAACTTGCATGATGATAAAACTTGATATTATGTTTTTCATGCAATGAGTTGAACCAATATCACAAACACTTGATTGTGGTACTTCTCCTTTTTGTTGATGACAAAGGGTGAGAAGTATGTTGATGACATGACATGTTATGCATAAGTTTATGCAAAAGTTTATGATGACATGTTGCTTGGACTATTGAATCCAAGAGTTTCAATCAATATGGCATATTGATAGGGGGAGTTTGTTTAAACTCAGGGAGTTAAGGTTAACTCCATCATCAAGTAGCTGTCATCATCAAAAAGGGGGAGATTGTTGAATCTCGTATTTTGATGATGAAACCACTTGATATATGTTTATGATTTAATCTGTGTTTTGAGTGACACAGGATGCTTTGATCAGGATGAGATAATTAAAGCAGGAAAATCATGTTGTGCCGGAGGAACATGTCAGAAGATTGGACGTCAGGCAGGTGGATCGGTTGACGTATCGACAGAAGGCTTCGGGCTGTGGACTCGGGCATCGAGCCAAGAAGAGTAGGTATTGTGCCAAGGATATCAGAGTTGCGGAGTCAACTGGCCGATTGGGCAATAGGCTGCAGGAGAGGACAATGCGCCGAAGAATCAGACGAAGCGTCGAGGGACCAATGACATGCCGGACAACTTGTTAATTGCTTAGGATTAATTATCTCGATCGAAGTTTTGTTTTAAGTGTGCAGGATTAACTACGATGAAAATAAGACATGCAGCAAGAGTTGCGCCGGAGTCAAGACAATGATCACGTTGGGAGTTCGAGAGTTCGACGGAAGTTCGGACAGTCGTCGGAGGTTCTACGGGAACAAATCTGAGAAGTCCATAAGCTTGCCAAAGAAGCTCGTCGGAACTCGCCAAGTGGATTGTCGCAAGTCCAGGAGTTTGCTGGAAGTCCATAGGAGCATCACCGAGGGTTCATCGGATGATCGACGGAAGTTCGCCGGAAGCTCGCCGGAAGAAGCGATTGACGCACCGGAGCAAGTTGCAGTAAATGTCTTAGGGAATATCGTAGTTAGCAGAATGATTAAGTTGGAAATGGGAGGTGATCCCATTAACTTAATCTTAGGGCAATTGGGCCCCTGAAAAATCCAAATTGGGCCGAATGGATCAACCCATTCGGACCCTGATTTTTGGCGGGAGGTGCAACCGCCCAAGCCAGGAGGTAGCACCGCCTGGGCTAAGTCTCCGAGCGAGACTGGGCGGTGCAACCACCCCAGCTAGGAGGTGGCACCGCCTGGGCTCAGTCTCCGAGCGAGACTAGGTGGTGCAACCTCCCTTGATAGGAGGTGGCACCGCTTGGGCTCGGTCTCCGAGCACTAGCTGAGTGGTGCAACCGCCTCAGTCAGGAGGTTGCACTGCCTGAGCTCAGTCTTCAAGCTCTGGCAGGAGGTGCAACCGCCCCTGACAGGAGGTGGCACCGCCTAGAGGCTCAGTCTTCGAGCTCTGTCAGGCGGTGCAACCGCTCCAGTCAGGAGGTGCAATCGCCTGATCCCGAAATTCCGGGAATTGACCGTTTTAAGCTCCAAATTTGAACTGGGTTGGGGCCTATAAATACCCCACCCATTCAGCACTGAAAGGGAAAGAACCAACACTGAAATCTTGATCTTTTTCTATGATTCCTAGAGCTCAAAATTGTTGTAAAGGCCAAAAGTTCTTCTCCCTCTTTTCTTCCAAGTTCTGAGTTGTAAAGAGAGGAGTGAAAATTCTGTAAGGGTTGTCTCCTAAGCCCGTCAAAAGGAGTGAAACTGTAAAAGGGTGGTTGGCCTTCGCCTATTGAAGGAAGGCCTCTAGTTGACGTCGGTGACCTCGTCGGTGGAGGAAGCCAAAAGTGGAGTAGGTCATAATTCTTTATCTGCCTTGAAGCATAAGTAATTACTTTACCTTCTTGCATCAAAACACATCCAAGGCCCTTTCTTGAAGCATCAGTATAAACTACAAATCCTTCATTACCACTCGGAATAATGAGAATAGGGGCATTAGTTAATCTTCTTTTTAATTCTTGGAAACTTTGCTCATAATCACCACTCCATTCAAATTTCGCATTCTTTTGAGTCAGTTTGGTAAGAGGATGAGCAATTTGAGAAAATCCCTCCACAAATCTCCTGTAATAACCTGCCATGCCCAAGAAACTTCTATTTTCTGTTACATTTGTTAGCACTTCCCAATTAACTACTGCTTCCACCTTCTTTGGATCAACAGATATGCCCCTTCCTGAAATCACGTGGCCTAAGAAAGCAATTTCCTTCAACCAAAATTCACATTTGCTGAACTTTGCATATAGCTTCTTTTCTCTTAGTATAGATAATACATCTCTCAAGTGTTTATCATACTCTTGATTACTCCTTGAATATACTAATATGTCATCAATGAATACAATTACACAATCATCTAAGAGTGGCTGAAATATTCTATTCATCCATAAAAGCTGTAGGAGCATTAGTCAAGCCAAAAGACATTACTAAAAATTCGTAGTGACCATATCGAGTCCTAAAGGCTGTTTTTGGAATATCCTCCTTCTTGACCTTCAACTGATAGTAACTTGATCTTAGATCAATCTTGGAGAATACTTGTGCACCCTTCAATTGATCAAACAAGTCATCAATCCTGGGTAGGGGATACTTGTTTTTTATGGTCACTTGATTCAACTGTCTATAATCAATACAAAGCCTCAACGTCCCATCCTTCTTCTTAACTAATAGCACTGGAGCACCCCACGGTGAGACGCTGGGTCGAATGAAACCCTTATCTAACAACTCTTGTATTTGCTTCTTTAATTCCTCGAGCTCGAGTGGTGCCATTCTATAGGGAGGCTTAGATATTGGGGCTGTCCCGGGGACCAAATCAATAGCAAATTCTCCCTCTCTATCTGGAGGTAAACCAGGCAATTCATCTGGAAATACATCAGGGAACTCTTTGACCATTGTAATTTCATTTAGGTGAGTTTCTTGATTTGAATGCTCCTTTACACACACAATATAACAAAAACAACCCTTCTGCATAAGACGATAAGCTTGAAGTGTTGATATCAAGCAAGGAGGCAAATCATGCCTAATACCCTCAAAGTAAAATATAGGCTGATCTGGTATGCAGAAAGTAATTATTTTTGTATAGCAATCAATACTAGCATGATAGGAAGATAGCCAATCCATGGCAAGTATAATATCAAAACCTTGGATTTCTAGGAGTATCAAATCGGCAAGGAGTTCATGTTCTCCAATAGAAATCAAACAAGACGGATAAACCAGATTTATAGTCAAGGAATCCCCAATAGCAATAGTTACGTGTAGCAAATAATCTAGTGGTTTAGGTTGAATGCCCAAGTGACAAGCAAAATATTGTGAAACAAAAGACAAGTTGGAGCCAGGATCAAACAAAACTTTTGCATTTCTATTAGAAACATGTAGAATACCTTCAACCACTGATTTAGAGGCTTTGGAATCTTGTTCTGTGATAGCATATACTCTAGCATGGGCTGTCGGCTTAGGGAGTAGTGGCTCTTTCTTCTTGTTTAGTGGGTAGTCTCTGACTTTATGATCTAACTTTCCACAGGAAAAACAGGCTCCAATCACCCGAAAACACTCACTTGTTTCATGATTACGTCCACATTTTGTACACGATAGAGTTCTTTGCGATGGAGTTCCTTTCTCAAATCTAGGTACCTTTACCTTCTTGTTACTTCTTTTTGCTTCATTTCCTCTCTTACTTTTACCAACAAACTTATCCTTGCTATTCTTGTCCCTGATTTCTTGGATCTCCTCCAAGTCTTTTTCAAGTATGAAAGCTCTTTCTACTACATTAGTGTATACCTGGAGTTTTAAAGCTGATATCCGGCTTCTTATTGCTGGCCTTAGTCCTCTTTCAAATCTTCTTGCTTTCCTATATTCATCATCAATCATATGCGTGGCAAATCTAGAGAGCTTAGTGAATTTAGACTCATATTTGGCTCAAATCTGGCCTTAGTCCCTGATTTCTTGGAACTCCAATTCTTTCTGCTCCCTGATACAATCTGGAAAATATTTATCACTGAACTTTTCTGTAAATACCTTCCAAGTGATTGGCTCCTGTCGAGCTTCAGAAATCCTCTTCATGGTTCGCCACCAGTGCTCAGCCTCTCCTTCTAGCATGAAGGTAGCAAGAGAAACCTTCTTATCATCTGGGCAATTTAAAACATCAAATATTTTCTCTATCCGCATCATCCATTGTTCTGATACCATTGGATCAGGCTCACCACTAAAACTGGGAGGACTAAGCTTCTTAAACTATTCAATTCCCAACCCAGTCTGGTTTGAATTCCCTGTTTCATCATTTCTTCCTTGTCGGACTTGTTGTTGCATTACTTGTGTCATAGCCTCTAGAGTTTTCATAATTCCACTCAATTGATCAGAAGTAGATGCAACAGGAGAAACAGATGACCTCGTCATCCTTGCTTCCTAAAAATAGCAAAAGAAAACTTTTGATCAGTCTCTAAATAGAAATCACTAAAACTCAAAATTTATTACACATCTAGTATATCAAAATTCTTAGAAATCCTCAAATCACGGCTCTGATACCAACTCTGTCATGCCCCCCGAATTATCACATTGGAGGTGTGATCCTATCTAAAATCAATAATATTATAATTCATCATCAATTCAATCCAGGATCCAATCTAACAATTTGAGGATACTAAGAATTATTCAAAAAATCAATATTCACAATTCATAAACATGTATGTTACATAAATCATAATCCACTTCACTCAGAGATTCATAAAATCCAAAGGTAACTCAACTAAACATCAACCACAACACAACTCCATAATTGTAGAAGTATATACAATCACAAAAAGATAATTATTTACCATGAGTTCTTATCCTTATACAACTTAAACTTATCATTCCATAAACATGAGCGGTCCTTTAAACTTTTACAACACATAAGTATCAACAGATCCTTAACATTACATCAGAAGTAAAGTATACTATATAACAAAAACCTATCATCCAACAAAGATTAGCTCAAAAATCTTCTAGCATTTCACTGCTTTAACCCAATTCTAGCTTTTCAATGCATGACAAGCTACCCTGAAAAATTTATATAGCAACGGGGTGAGCATAAAGAGCTCAACAAGCGACTAACATATCTATGGCGATAGGAGAAGTTCAAGCAGGCTTAGTATCAAGATACAAAAGTAGAAATACAAGTGTTCATTTGGAATCATCTCATTTGATATAAAATCACAAAGGTTTACCTCATTCAAAAATAGGCATTAGATATAACAATAGGAGAAAGGAAATTGGAGCATTTCATTGGCAAAAGAAGCATTTACGCATGTATCAAATGACACATGAAGCATTTAGGCACATATCAAAGGCGTAAGAGTGTTTGGGAGCATAATAATGACAAACGAAACACTTCAAAGTATAACAAGTGAACCGAATAATAAACACAAGCTTATATGTCATTTTTGATGTAGCATGCATTCCATTTTTATCCAAAGCATAATATGAACTCATAAACAAAGCTTTGGATACCATATCAATAAACATAGAGGGCGCTGTGGGACCACATACATAATGTGATTCATCCATTTCTAGATGACCACCAAGCATAAGTCTCCCACGTCTGGGAGCTCCATCCACCCACGTCTAAGTGAAGTCAATGGGGCCGGCAGAGCAATCGCGGGCTCTAAGCATAACTCCCTTTACCATTTCTGGCAAAGGTTCACAATATCCCGCAAGACACTAGAGTACAAAAGGGTAATATGAACAATAACATTGGCATATATCAGAAGCACATGCGGAATAATGGAGATATGCATGTGCCTTTATCAAACAAGGAAATGCAAACAAAACATTACATAATGAATTTCAGACATATAACAATTTCAGGATGAATAATACAAGAATTTCAAAGGACTAATATAAAGCTCAATTGAAGAAGAATTTAGCAGAAATCAAATTTCCAATAGGATAAAAATTGAATAGGCAAAACCCAACAAAGTTTTCAATTCTGATAGAATTTGAATGGTATATTTCCTTAATTGTTTGAGTGACCAAGCATGCTCTAATTCACTAAAAATGGGTGTCATTGGAAAGCTATATGAATCTATTTTTAGATAAACTAAAAACAGGAAGTTACAACAAATAGAGTAAAGGAAGGTTAGAATTTATAGTATCAATTTAAATAGATGTTTTAGAAGGCAAACATACTTCAAAATTTCCAAATTATATGTCAAAAGAAATATATACGAATCTAGTTTCTAAAGAACTAAGTTTTGCATAATTTAGAATTTTCACTAGAGAGTTATGAGTAATTTAGTAATAGAAGGTCAGAATTAATCATCTCTATTTTGTAGAATTGATAGAATCAATTTAAACAGATTTTTCAAAAGGCAAACGTACTTCAAAATTTCTATATTTTATGTCAAAAGAAATATATCGAATCTAGTTTCCGAAGAACTAAATTTTGCATAATTCAGAATTTTCACTAGAGAGTTATGAGCAATTCAGTGTCAGAAGGTCATAATTGATCATCTCTATTTTGCAGAATTGATAGAATCAATTTAAATAGATGTTTCTGAAGGTAACCATACTTCAAAATTTCCAAATTATGTGTCAAAAGAAAGATAAGTAAATCTAGTTTCCAAAAAAATAAGCTTTGTATAATTTAGAATTTACTCTAGAGAGTTATGAGTAATTTAGTAACACAAGGTCAGAAATTTCAGTCCCTATTTTGCAGAATCTGTAGGGTTAATTGAAATAGTAGTCTTAGTAGGTATTTAAACTCCAAATCATTCAATATTAGTGTCAAAATAAAGATATTTGAGGCTACTTTCAAATGGATTAGGCTTTGCCTAAATCAGAGTTTAGTGCTAAAAGTTAGATCCAAAACAATGTATATAAGTCAGATTACCAAAAAATTTCAGATTCATGGCTTTGTATCAAAAGGAAAGAAAGGTTTGATACTAAGCTGAAATCTTTTGAACTATGAAGAATTAAAAGGAAAACAAAGATTAGGAATTCTGTAGGAAGAGGTTAGAATACTTGCCTTAGATGAGTTTGATTCCCAAATATAGGGAGTTGATGTAAAACCTCAAACAAAGTTTCCTCTTCTTCTTCTTCTCCTTCTTCTTCTTCTTCTTCTTCTTCTCCTCAAACTAACGTTGGCTGCAAAGTTTCTTTTTAATTGTGCCTTAAATTACTTAGGTTTGGCTCATGCTAAAATAGTGAGGTGGCAAGCATGCATGGGGGTTTATGTGTCAACTTTAGAATAAATGCAAGTGGCTCATCCTTGTTAATGACACATGTCCTCCATTTTATTTTATTTTATTTTTATTTACTTAATTCTAAATATTCTATATATCATATCAAAATTTTAATATTTACTCTTAGGTCCTTAGCCATAAACTTTAATATAATATTATTTAATAAAAAAATTATTAAATAATCGTCATATTTACAAAAAGCATTTACTATTTTTTTTTTTCAAATGGGGGATGTTACACTAGTGTCCCTACATGAGCAACTATGAGACCAGCTGCATCCATCGTATGGACGGGTATACAGCACACCAGTCTGTCCGGTTATCACGATGTCCCTCTCGAGTAACCTATGACCAGGATTATTTAGGATATGTGTTTAAAGGTGAATCGATCTCATTTTCGTGATCTCATCATGATCTGATTCCCATTGTACAAATCTAAGGACATCACAATATATATATACATATATGTAATAGTTATAAAGTGATATATGCCAAAATATAATAAGCAAAAAGATTCTGTATCAAGTCACACGTGTCATCACTCACGTGATTAGCTTGCTGGGCACCTATGACTAGCAATCTCCCACTTGACCTTAAAGCCAATCACCTATGTGTCTGATCCCCATCAGACCTCTATGACGCTCAAAGATAATCTGATACAACGACTTTGTCAGTGGATCTGCAATGTTATCTTCGGATGGAACTCTTTCCACTACTACATCTCCTCGGGTTATGATCTCTCTGATAAGGTGGAACCTCCTCAGAACACTTTTGATGAGACCCGAGTTCCCTTATTTGATCAATCGCCCCATAGTTGTCACAATATAAGGAAGTCAGCTTCTCGCTACCCGGCATGACTCCCAAATCTATGATGAACTTCTTCACCCAAACTCTCTCCTTTGCTGCATCTGATGCAGCAATGTACTCCACCTCTATGGTCGAGTCAGCAGTAGTATCTTGCTTGGAACTCTTCCAGCACACTGCTCCTCCATTCAAGGTGTACAAATACCTTGAATTCGACTTGCTATCATCGACATCAGACTGAAAACTCGAGTCTGTGTAGCCTTCAACCTTAAGGCTACTACCTCCATATACTAGTAAAAAATCCTTAGTCCTTCTCAAGTACTTAAGGATACACTTTACTGCTTTCCAGTGCTCCAAGCCTAGATCCGCCTGATACCTACTCGTGACACTCAGAGCATGCGCTATATCAGGCCTAGTACATAGCATGACATACATGATAGATCCTATTGCTGAGGCATATGGTATCATATCCATGTTCGCCCTTTCTTCTGGAGTCTTTGGGGACATACTCATAGAAAGCGATATCCCATGTCTCATCGGTATGAGACCTCTCTTGGAATTTTCCATGCCAAACCTTTTGACAATGGTTTCTATGTACTTGGACTGGGACAAGCCAAGTATCCTCTTGGATCTATCTCTATAGATTCTAATCCCTAAGATATAGGATGCTTTCCCTAAGTCCTTCATGGAGAAATGTCTAGATAACCAAGCCTTTACTGTGGATAGCATTCCTACGTCATTCCCAATGATCAAGATGTCATCCACATATAACACCAAAAAGGTGATAACACTCCCACTTACCTTCCTGTACACACAAGACTCATCTTCGTTCTTAACGAAGTCATAAGATCTGATTGCCTCATCAAATCTTATGTTCCAACTTCGGGAAGCTTACTTTAGTCCATAAATGGATCTAAGCAACCAACATACCTTATCTGGGCAATTTTTTGACACGAATCCTTCATGTTGCATCATATACACCTCCTCCTCGAGGTTCCCATTGAGGAATGCAGTTTTCACATCAATCTGCCAGATCTCATAATCATAGTGTGCTGTAATAGCTAATAGAATTATGATAGAATTTAGCATTGCTTCGGGTGAGATGGTTTCGTCGTAGTCAATACCTTGTCTTTAACGATACCCCTTAGCCACTAGCCTTGCTTTATAGGTCTCTACCTTTCCATCTACTTAGATCTTTTTCTTAAAGATCCACTTGCAACCGATGGGTACAATACCTTCAGGCGCATCAACTAGGTTTCAAACCTTGTTGGAGTATATAGAATCCATCTCAGAATTCATAGCTTCTTGCAACTTCCCGGAGTCTATACTCATAATAGCCTCCTCGTAGGTCTGAGGATCAATATCCTCAACATTCTCTCCTCTAATATGTCCCACATATCTCTCAGGAGGATGGGATACTCTATCAGACCTACATAAAGTTGAAACTTGTGTATTAGGTACCTGAACAGACTCGGGCTGTAGAGTGGTGCTTGAGCTTGGTTCTCCAACCTCGCTCAACTCTATCATTCTCCCACTATCTCTGCCAAGAATATGTTCCTTCTCAAGGAACACTGCTCTCTTAGCTACAAAGACCTTTTGGTCCTTAAGATGATAGAAATAATACCCACAAGTTTCCTTGGGGTATCCCACAAATTTGCATCGCTCTGTCCTTGATTCTAACTTATCGGAGTTGTGTCTTTTAACGTGGGCAGGGCAGCCCCAAATCTTAACAACCTTAAGATCATGCTTCTTCCCTTTCTATATCTCATATGGTGTAGACACTACCGACTTAGTTGTAACTCTATTCAGAAGGTAAGCTGCGGTCTCTAGGGCATATCCCTAGAATAAGATGGGTAGGTCAGCAAAACTCATCGTGGACCATACCATATCTCACAGTGTACGATTCCTCCTTCCAGAGACACTATTGAGCTGAGGTGTATAAGGAGGTGTCCATTGTGATAATATCCCATGGTCCTTGAGCAACTGAGTAAACTCTGTACTTAAGTACTCACCTCCTCGATCTAATCGAAGAGTTTTGATACTCTTTCTAGTCTGGTTCTCCACCTCATTCTTATACTCTCTGAATTTCTCAAAAGCCTCAGACTTGTGCTTCATTAAGTACACATATCCATACCTTGAGAAATCATCAGTAAAGGTAATGAAGTAGGAGTAACCACCAATGGCATGAGTTGACATGGGTCCACATACATCACTATGTATGAGTTCCAATAGCTCAGTGACTCTCTCTCCAGTTCCACTAACTGGTGAGTTGGTCAGTTTTCCATGAAGGCAAGGCTCGCAAGTTGCATATGACGCATAGTCGAATTGATCTAGATATCCATCATTTAGCAACTTTTGAATCATTCCCTCATGGATGTGACCTAGCCTACAATGCCATAGGTATGCACTGTTCACCTAATCTCGTTTCCTCTTAGACACTTACATTTATGATATGTGGAGTAGTGTCTAGCATAAACAAACCTTTATGCAATATTCCTCTTGCCAATCTCCCCTCGGCTTTGCTAGAATTTAAAATAAATTGTAGATGTGATAAGCAATACTGGTATCCAATACCAATGCACTATCATAAAAATTTGACAATTGGAGATTGATCATGAATGTACTTGAAGTTTCTCCAAGCTTCTGTTTCGCCCTTTCTATAAGGTACTCTTTGCAGTTCTTCTTCCAGTGCCCATCTTTGCCATAGTGGAAGCACTGGCTTTTGTCCTTTGATGGGTCTTTCTTAGCAACCTTTGCTTTACCTAGTCTGCCCTTGCCCTTTCCCTTCTTAAGGGACCTTTCTGCTTTCCTTTTCTTTCTGGTCTCACCAGTGTAGAGAACTGGCTTCTCTTTCTTAATAGTACTATCTACCTCCCTCAACATATTGAGGAGCTCTGGGAGAGTCACCTCAAACTTGTTCGTATTAAAATTCATTATGAACTGTGAAAAGAAATCTAGTAGGGACTGAAGCACAATGTCCACACACAAGTTATCCTCTAGGACCATTCCTAGACCTGTGAGTTTCTCTATCCACTCAATCCTCTTTAGGATATGGTTCTGAACCGGTGTCCCCTCAATCATCCTAGCACGGAAGAGGCTCTTGGATATCTCATATAGTTGAGTCCTTCCCTGACAATTTGCGGACATGTAGGAGAATGGATCTGGCATCCATCTTTTCATGTTGTCTTTGTAACTCAGGAGTCATAGAGCCCAATATATAGCACTGAGCAAGAGTGGAGTCATCAATGTACTTCACGTAGTGAGCGATCTCATCCTCGCTTACCCCTTCTTCAGGTGCAGGCATCGCTGTATCAAGGACGTACACGATGTTCTCAACTATGAGAACAATTCTCAAGTTATGGAACCAATCCGTATAATTTGGACCAGTGAGGCGGTTGACATCAAGTATGCTACGTAAGGGATTTGAAAGCGACATTTTCTAAAATTAAAGATGCAACAGAAATGAATAACAAGCAGATTTTGTAAGAAATAAACTATCAAGATATGAACTTCTATCTTAATATGCTCCCACTATTTTACTAACGAGTCACGCAACGCCCTCAGCACATGAAACGGAAGTCTCCGGCAGACTTTTAGTGAGGATCAGGATTCAATCAGCATCTTAGTATAACCTAGAGGGACTCGACCAATCACACTAAGCCTAAAAGGTAGGCAACTATTGTCGATCACAACTCCTTGTGATTCCCGTCCTGTTTGGCCTCCGAATCACCATGGTCTCGAGGGACTCGATCAATCATGATGCTCGGTTAAGTCAACACCTTCGTTACAAGATGAGTCTGATTTGACGATATACCCTCGAGGGACTCGACCAAGCATACCATGTCCTCAGGTCACCGGTGACATCTCTATGTCGTAAGCAAGATAGCGAATCACGATATAGGTGAGTCTCGAGGGACTTGAACAACTCAACCTACACCGGGAATCGGTTCCTACTTATAACGATGGAAGGCCACGTGGGTCAATCTAATTGTCAAACGTTTACCGACTTAATATTATCGAGAGAGATGTTTCTATGATTTGGTCTCCTAATATGACATGTCACACATATACATATTTAATATATATCTACATCGCATGCAAATATATATATATATCTAGTATGTATATAAGCAATCACACTAGATGACCATGGACCACAACCTAATGTGATTAGGCCCGAGCCAGTAGGCCTAATCACTCACATCAAGATCTATGTGTGCAACGGTGCATCTCCATGCCCTGTGATCGTTTATCTCGTCCTCGTCGATTCCGTCAACATCTCGATGCATCTTTATGCATCGCGATTGTCTGTCTCGTGGGTCCCGCTATCGCATCCACGCTCCCGCTGTGCCCCCTCATGTGATTACAACTTAATCATAGGCACGCAGGCCCAATAATAAACGAGAAATATAATGGAGGCTCGCATACCCCAATAATAATAATCACAAGTACACACATCACAAGGTCCATGATCATCCGTCTATATATCATACATCACATGTATAATTAATCATCATCATGTATAACTACTAGATAATGATAAAAAATAATAATCAACTAAACTTTTTAATTAATTAATATTTTCTGAAATCAAGGACATGTAGGGAATTTATGAATTCCTAGGGGTATTTTCATAATTTAGACAAAAGACATAAATTAGAATTTCTCAAATTCCGAGGGGCAAAACTATCTTTTGCCCAGAAAACCCTAATGACCTACTCCCCTTTGCTGCCGCCGCCGCCGCCACCCTGCTAGCAGCGGCCTGTGCGGCGGGGCGCAGGGGTGCCGCCCTTGTAGGTGGGCGCCACCGTGGGTTGGCCCCCCTGCGGGTGGCGTAGCCTCCCGCGAGCGTTGTGCCCGCGGGTGCAGTGCCCCGCCGGCCACCCCTACGCGGGGGGGGTGGGGGGGTGGGCGGGGCAGTTTTCCCGCAGGAGCAGCGGTCGCAAGTGTCATTGCCCTATGGCGCCTCAGCCCGCAGGCGCTGCGGCTGCAGGCGCCTCACCCCGCGGTGCCTCTGCCCGCGGGTCTAGCACCCGCAGGCATCGCCCTTGCACGTGAGTACAATGCCTACACGCAGGTGGCCGCCTTGCCTGTAGCCCTGCCCGCCGGCGCCGTGCGGCAACGACCGCGAGTGGGGCACCCGCGGGCTACCAACCCCATCGGCTACAAGCCTGCTGCAAGCAGGCCGCCGGCCGGCTGCTATAGGCACAGCCCCTATGCTGCCTGCCTTCGGTTGCGCTACATGCACGCAGATCGAGGGCAACAACTATGGCTGCCCTTTCTTGTTTTTGCGTCAATAATTTTGACGATAAAATTCTTCTTAAACACAACACACACAGTTCAAAACCAATCATTCACACGAACAACCTGGCTCTGATACCACTGTCGGGAAATCTTGGGGGCGACATCACATGCACAGCGGAAAAACAAGGAAACAAAATCTCCGATTCCCAAAGAGATGTTCGTCATCATGCGAATATTGGTGCGCAAAATCTGCGAAACTGAAAAACTGCATATAGAGTATATTGTGTTACCTACGGGAGATCGTATATCCCTGTTTCTATGCAGATCCTTAGGAGACGGTGAAGGAGGTCAAGCGTCCTCCTCTCTAGCGGTGATCCACACAATAGGGCTGCGACGACACTCCTCAAAACTCCAAGCTTGCACTGAGGTGGAGAGGGGAAGGAGAATAGGAGAGGCAAGCAAAGGCTCTAGCTTATAAGGCTCTGAATCTCTCCTATTTATAGAGGTCCCCTATCAAACCCTAATGGATCCTCCCCTAGTGGGTATTGGATCTGCATCCAATAAGACAAGGGCTCCGTCGGATATCTTATATCCGAACCTCTACTCATCGCAATGCCTACCATATGTGTATGACCCTCTAGGCCCAATATCGAGCTGGCCGTGAATCATACTTGTCAGATCTCCTTCTAACTTAGTGAATTATTATCTTTGTAATAATTCACTCGACTCATCGACTACGGACTTACTAGGCCACTACGCCGTAGTCCCCAGATGATACAGGAGAATCCAATCCATTGGACATGTCTATCCTCAGTTATCATGTACCTATAGTCCCTCATCCATCTAATATCCCAAAGACCGTATATCGAGCATGGTGCTGTCAGACCCATACGATTTCTACTCGAGTCTTGCTCTAATCGGATTCTCTCGGAGAACTCTTTCTCTCTCAACCCGAATGACCCTGACCAGGGATTTGTCTGAGCAAGAACACATGGGATATTCCTCTCATAACGTTGAGAGTGGATGATCCTCTATCGACACTCAATAGCCCTCGTAAGGTCGACTACCACTCCCAATGACCAGCTGTACTAGATCTGGGACAGCCAAACCTATAAGTCTGGTATCAAAGAGTGGAGCACTCATACAGGACATCCTTGGTGTATCAAGTCTAAGGACCAGATATACCACTAGGACTACAGAATTCTCCAATGAGCACTGTACTGTATCCCTAGTGTCCCTACATGAGCAACTATGAGACCAACTGCATCCATCATATGGACAGGTATACAGCACACCAGTCTGTCCGGTTATCACGATGTCCCTCTCGAGTAACCTATGACCAGGATTATTTAGGATATGTGTTTAAAGGTGAATCGATCTCATTTTCGTGATCTCATCACGATCCGATTCCCATTGCACAAATCCAAGGACATCACAATATATATATGCATATATATAATAGTTATAAAGTGATATATGCCAAAATATAATAAGCAAAAAGATTCTGTATCAAGTCACACGTGTCATCACTCATGTGATTGGCTTGCTGGGCACCTATGACTAGCAGCATCTAGAATAACTCTGTGTAAAATATGCTCGTTAAGATGCAAGTAGAATTTGGCGCAAGCACAATGTGTCCCTTATAGCCCAATTATTTTAAGTCCCAACTGTAATGAGCCATGGAGCTTAGTACTTCCTCTAATTTTTTTATGATCTTTGTGGTCTTCAGATCTTCCCGCATTCCATCTTAATATCATCAAGAAAGTCATTGGTCAGAAGTGAAACGGTCGAAAATTCAGCTTGCTCGGGTAGTCGCGAAAGCGCATCTGCAACAACAATCTCTTTCCCCTTTTTGTAAGTTATTTCATAATCATATCCAAGAAACTTTGTTATCCATTTTTGCTATTCAGAGGATGATATCTTTTACTCCAAAACGTACTTTAGGCTTCTATGGTCAGTTTTAATTTGAAATCATTGACCGATCAAGTAGGGTCTCCACCTTGTTGCTGCGTGCACAATGGTGAGCATCTCCTTATCATATGTTGACATGTTTTGATGGGAGGGAGACAATATCTTGCTAGTGTATGCGAGTGGTTGACCATCTTGTAAGAGAACAACTCCAATTCCCACTCCAGATGCGTCGGCCTCAATGATGAAGGGTCGGCTGAAATCTGGTAGCATTAGCACTAGCGTCGTTGTCATGGCTGCCTTAAGTTTTTCGAAGGTAGCGGAGGCTTTGTTCGACCATTAGAAGGCATCTATTTTTAGTACAGAAGTGAGGGGTGCGCTAATCTTCCCATAGTCCTTAACAAATTTTCGGTAGTAGCCCGTTAGTCCAAGAAACCCGCGTAGTAATTTCACGTTTGTAGGTTTCGACCAGCCTTGCATTGCTTCAATTTTTGTTGGGTCTACCACTACTCCTTCTAATATAATGTGCCCATGGTACTCTACTTTTTGCTGGAGAAAACTGCACGTTAGCTGCTTAACAAAAAGAGTATTCTCCCGAAGGATCGTCAAAACAACCCGTAAATACTGAAAGTAAGTCTCAAGAGAAGGGTTATAAATGAGAATATCATCGAAAAATACCAGCACAAGTTTATGAAGAAAGTGATAGAACCCTTACAGATTCTAAACTTGGGGTTGATCTCTTTAGGGGATTAGACTCCTTGGAACTCTATAGGGGTTCCTCCCTCCTAGTTGCTGCTCGAAGGCTGCAGAAAAGATTCATCTATTGCTTATCAAAAGAGGAGGAATACATGGCTATTTATAGGGTTTCTAAACCCTAACTCCTAATAGGACTCCTACTCAAGACTCCTACTTCTAACCAACTCCTAATAGGACTTCTACTCAAGACTCCTATTCCTTTATAACTCCTAATTCTTCTCTAAGAAACAACCTCCTAACCCTAGCCGGCCTCTTCACCTCTTTAATAGGGGTCAGCTTAGGTAGGTTTTACATGAATGTCCCTCTCAATTAGGACTCTCCTAGCTAGAGTCCTAACAGACCCGCCCTCTTCAAATCAGCCTTATCCTCGAGGCTGACGATTCATAAATTTTGGGAATTTGATCTTCAAGTCATCATAGTTCTCCCAAGTGGCATCTTCTGTTAGTAGGTTCGCCCACTGTATTAGCACTTCAGTAGTGGGTCATCGTCATCGAGTTACGATCCGTCGACCAATAATGGCACTTGGCTGGGTCTGAAGTTTTCCTTGGGTAGTCATATTTGATGGGTGGTTTTAGGCTGTCTCCAAGCACCTATTTACAACTTCCGTCTAACCATCGGTTTGTGGGTGATATGCCATACTCCTTTTCAATTTAATACCCTGCATATGGAATAACCTTGTCCAAAATCTGCTCGTGAAGATGCAAGTAGAATTTATCATAAGCACAATGCGTCCCTTATAGTATAATTCTTTTGAGTCCCAATTATAATGAGCCACGGAGTTTGGTGCTTCCTCCAATTTTTTTATGATCTTACTGGTCTCCGAATCTTCTTGCCATTCCATTTTAATATCCTTAAGGAAGTCACTAGTTGAAAGTGAAATGGCCAAAAATTCAGCTTGCTTAGGTAGTCGTAAAAGCACATTTGCAACAACATTCTCTTTCCCCTTTTTGTAAGTTATTTCATAATTATATCCAAGAACCTTTGTTACCCATTTTTGCTGCTCAGGGGAAGATATCTTCTGCTCCAAGAGATATTTTAGGCTTTTATGGTCGGTCTTGATTTGAAAGCATCGCTTGATCAAGTACGATCTCCACCTCGTTGCTGCGTGCACAATGGCGAGCATCTCCTTATCATATATTAATATATTTTGATAGGGGGGAGACAATGCCTTACTAATGTATGTGAGTGGTCGACCATCTTGCATGAGAACGTCTCCCATTCTATCTCCAGATGCATCGGCCTCAATGATGAAGGGTCGGTTGAAATCTGGTAGCGCTAGCACTCGCATCGTCGTCATGGCTGCCTTAAGTTTGTCGAAGGCAGCTGAGGCTTTGTCCGACCATTGGAAGGTATCATTTTTCAGTAGAGAAGTGAGTGGTGCACTGATCTTTCTATAGTTTTTCACGAACTTACGGTAGTAGCCTGTTAAACCTAGAAAGCCATGTAGCAATTTTATGTTCCTCGGGGTAAGCCAGTTTCGCATTACTCCAATTTTGAAGGGGTCCATTGTCACACCTTTCTCTGATATGATATGCCCAAGATATCCCACCTTTTGTTGAAGAAAGCAAAAATTCGTAGTGGTTGTTGTGTGTTTGAAAGGTGGTTTTCGATATGACTTCTTCGTACACTCATATTTGATGATACCGGGATCAAAGGTCCAGCTTTGTGAAGATTTGTGCTCCCTTTCATCTAGCAATTCATCTACTACTGGAATAGGGTATTTATCCTTGATGGTTATGCCATTGAGAGCTCGGTAATCAACGTATATTTGCCATGTTCCGTCCTTCTTGCGTACAAGTAGCACCGGTGAAGAGTAGAGGTTGCAACTTGGCTGAATAACTCTTGTTTCGAGCATCTCTTTTATAATCCTTTATATTTCATCCTTCTGGAGATGTAGATACTGATATGGCCGAGTATTTGCTGGAGGTTTGCTTGAAAGAATTGTTATATAATGATCATACCGATGGGTAAGAGGTAGGTTGTGCGGTTCGTCAAATATATCTGAAAATTCAGCAAGCAAAGGAAGTAGGTTTGGATCTTCAAATTCTATTGGCTCTCCCTTAGTTTGCTGCTCAAGTTGTGCCAAAAAGCTGCTGCATGCTTTATGCAAAACCTTCTCCATTTGTGGTGTGCAAATTATCGTTATGTCGCCCCCATGTTTCCCGTTCAGTATCACCTGTTTCTCCTTATTGTAAAATTTCATAATTAGTTGCATAAAATTCCAAGAAATATCACCTAATGTCGTCAACCATTTAATTTTGAGCATGGCCTCATTATCATCAAGAGGGAGAAGGAAGAATTATGCAATTATCTCTTGGTAAGGCCTCATGATCAGCAATAGTTTCACTTGCGGGCGCCTACGATCATACTTCAAAATTCATCCATCGACGACCTTAATGTCAAACCTGCTGCAATTCTCGATAGGTAAGATCATCTGGATAGCAACCTTACTATTTAGAATGTTATTAGTACTGCCCATGTCGATGAGAACAGTGATCGGTTGTTGTTTGAGAAGGCCTCCAACTTTCATCGTTTACGGGTTTGAGTAGCCGGCTAGTGCATGTACCGTAACTTCGGTCGGTTATGGCTCTTCTTCTGCATCTTCTTCTTCATGTTCAAGGCTCTCTTCTGGATGTCCAATGACCTCTTCTCCTATTGGTTCAATCATAAGAAGTCTCCCTTTACTACAACGATGCTCACGGCTCCACGGCTTGTCGCAATGCCAACATAACCCCTTCACATATTGCTCCCGAAGCTCTTCTCTTGTTAACCTATTTGGTGTAGGGACTTGGTCGACAGTAGGGGGGGCTGACGACTTCAATATTGCTGGTTGAGGAGCGACTCTAGTCCTCCGAGCTTCATGGTTCAATTGCTCCTCTTGATGTCGTGCGAAAGAGATGGCTGCCATAAGCATGTACGGTTGTCACGCTTTAACTTCTCCTCGGATCTCCGACTTCAAGCCCTTAATGAAGGTCCTCAATAGCTATTTTTGAGACCAATCATGAGTTTGATTAGATAACCTTTCAAACCTGGTTTGGTACTCCTGAATGGTAGAGGTTTGTCGGATCTTTGCTAGTTGTCAGTTAATATTCTCGTAATCGGTTGGTCTGAAGCGGATCAGCAGTGCTTCTTTGAATTATCGCCATGAAAGGACTCCATAAGTATGTTCAAACTAGTCAAACCACTGTATAGCATCCCCTTTAAGATGTATAGCTGCAATTTTCACCATAGATGCATCCACGGTTTTATGGTACCGAAAATATCGCTTCGCCCACGAGATCCAACCAATCGGGTCTCCTTCTTCCCATCTAGGGAAGTCCACTCTCATGCATGGATAGTTGGCGTTGGTCATAGAGCTTCCCCTCCCTTGGAAGTCATATCTTCGGGCTTGGTGCGATTAGGCAAAGCTCTCTCCTTGATGTGATTTCTTCGGGCTTAGTGGGCGGCCCAATCTGAGTTCTGTAAAGAGCGTCCGAATCTTATCCTCCATTCGCACCTCGAAGGCTTCGAATTTAGCATTGATTACCTCCTCATATGCCATAGTATATGCTGCCAAATCTGTGATATTAAGATCTCTCTTTTGTTGTCGGATTAAAGGCATGTATTGGTTGAGAGAGGTGATGGTCGAAAGGGTTGGTGGATTGGTGGATGTAGGCTACGGTTTAGGCTTATTTTGTGGCTATTTTGGGTGCAGTTTGAGGGTATGGTTTAGTGGAATTTTAGGGCTGTGGATGAAAGTTTTGGATCTGTGGTAGATGGTAGCAAAGGTTTGATAGAAGTCAGTGGAAGTTACAACAAGTATGTGTTGTCTTGTAAGAGTAGAATTGTCGTCGAAGAAACAACGATTTCTCGACATAATTTCCACCAAAAACTTGAGAGAATTGAGGAGGGAATTGATAGCAAAATCACAGTTTATATGACAGCAAGGATATCTAATTTAATTAAGAAAACTTTTGTAGTATAACAGCAAGGAAATTGGTGCAAGTTGCGATTGCAGATTTCTTGTCGAAAAATTTTAGCGGGTTACGACGAAAATTTGCAGCAACACAAAATCGTTTTTAGAGATGAATTTCTTAATAAATCAATCTTAGATGGAAGCCAAGATGATCGATGAAGAGTATAAGAAATTTCATTCGGTAAAGATAGCAAATAGATGGGTTAAAACAACAATATGCGGCTGAAATTTTCTGTAGCACAGATTTTTAAGTATAGCAGATTGGACGTAAAAGATCAGTGATATATATTTAGAATTTTTTGATGAAACCAAAGGGAAATCCACTGTTAGGAAGTGTCAAAGTTATCATAAAAATTTTGTAGAAATTTGGATAGAAACAACATAGTATCAAGATCAAACAAACAGTGCTATGCAGATGAAATTTTACAGTACAGATTTTCAAGTATAGCAGATTAGACATAAAATATCAATGGTTTATATTGAGAATTTGTTGACAAAACTATAGGAAATCTGCTGTTACGAAATTTCAAAGATGTCATAAAAATTTCATAGAGATTTGGATAGAAAAAATACAGTAGCAAGATCAAACAGACGGTGCTATACGGTTGGAATTCTACAATGTATCTTTCGTCATAGAGATGAAAACTTTATGATGAAAAGTTTATGCAACAATATAGGAATAATTTTTTTGGGATTTTCAAATAAGGATAACTAAATTGCAGCAGCAGTAAGGTAGAAAACCAGAACCTGTTGCAATTCATGGGGAGATCAAAGGATGATCCGTGGTGGTGGAGATGATGATGGAATTTGGCGACGATCTTTTAAGCAATTGTGGGAATTACTTTGGGTGGTTGTGGAGGGTTGATGGATGGCTGTGGAAGGGCAGCAAGATGCCAAGAACACTGCTCTGATAACAAGTGTTAGAACCCTTGTAGATTCTAAACTTGGGGTTGATCTCTTTAGGGGATCAGCCTCCTTGGAACTCTATAGGGGTTCCTCCCTCCTAGTGTAAGGATCGAGAGCACTAAGAGGGGGGGGGGTGAATTAGTGCAGCGGAAATCTTTCAGCGATTAAAAATGAAAACTGCGTTCGTTCGATAAGAACTGTTTCGATGCAAAAGCCGATTCTAAGATTACTTATGATTAAGTGCAGTTTACGTCTAAACACAGTTTGCGTCTAAGCGCAGTTTACGCAGTTTGTGTCTAAATGCAGTTTGCGTCAAAGCGCAATTTACGCAGTTTGCGTCTAGATGCAGTTTGCGTCTAAATGCAGTTTGCGTCTAAATGCAGATTGCGTCTAAGCACAGTTTGCGTCTAAGCGCAATTTGCATCTAAGCGCAGTTTACGTCTAAGCTCAGATTGCGTCTAAGCGTAGTTTGTGTCTGAGCGCAGTTTGCGTCTAAGCGCAGATTGCGTTTAAGCGTAGTTATAAATGGAGTCAAAACATAAACGTAAACTGCAAAGAAACTTGTTCATAAAAGCGCAGAAGACAGTTTGCAGTTATAAATAGAATCAAAACGTAAATGTAAACTGCAATGTAAAGATCGTACGAAAACACCGATTTACGTCTGAATGCAGATTCGGAAAGATTAGAACTTAGAAACTTGTTCGTAAAAGTGCAAAGAGCAGTAGCTATGTAGGAGGTTTGCAGTAATGATAAAGTGCTCAAAATAAACGCAAACCAGAGATTTAGAGTGGTTCGGTCAGTCTTGACCTACTCCACTTTTGGCTTCCTCCACCGACGAGGTTACCGACGTCAACTAGAGGCCTTCCTTCAATAGGCAAAGGCCAACTGCCCTTTTACAGTTTCACTCCTTTTGACGGGCTCAGGAGACAACCCTTACAGAACCTTTCTCCCCTCTCTTTACAACTCAAGACTTGAAGAACAGAAAGAGGAGAACTTTTGGACTTAACACAAATTTGAGCTCTTAGAATCACAGAAAAGATCAAGAATTCGGTGTAGTTCTATATCTTTTCAGTGCTGAATGGGTGGGGTATTTATAGGCCCCAACCCAATTCAAATTTGGAGCTCAAAACGATCAAATCCCGGAATTCCGAGATCAGGCGGTTGCACCTCTTGATTGGAGAGGTTGCACCGCCTGGCAGAGCTCGAAGTCTGAGCCTCTGGGCGGTGCTACCTCTGTCAGGGGCGGTTGCACCTCTCTGCCAGAGCTCGAAGACTGAGCTCAGGTGGTTGCACCTCCTGACTGGGGCGGTTGCACCGCCTGGCAGAGCTCGAAACTTGAGCTCAGGCGGTGCCACCTCTTGTCAGGAGAGGTTGCATCGCCTAGTCTCGCTCGGAGACTGAGCCCAGGCGGTTGCACCTCCTGGCTGGGGCGGTTGCACCTCCTAGCCTCACTGGGAGACTTAGCCTAGGCAGTGCTACCTCCTGGCCTAGGCGGTTGCACCTCTTGGCACTATTTCAGATCATTGGTTGGGCTCCAAACTTGGCCCAAACCAGTCCGAATTCGGGCCCAATTGGCCCCTAACCGGGTTATAAGATTAACACCTAATCCTAACCCTAATTAACGTGCTAACTATGAATTTAAAGACATTTCTTAAGCTATTACAAAGTCCGCAAGTCAAGACTTCTTCCGGCGAGCTTCCGGTGAACTTCCGGCGGTCTTCCGATAAACTCTCGGAAACCATTCTGCAGACTCCCGGCAAGCTCCTAGACTTCACGATTTGATCTTGGCGAGTTCCGACGAGCTTCTTTGGCAAGCTTCTGGACTTCTCGGATTTGTTCCTGCAAAACCTCCGACGACCGTCCGAACTTCCGTCGAACTCTCGAACTCCCAACGTGATCATAGTCTTGACTCCAGCGCAACTCCAGCTACATGTCTTACTTTCATCGTAGTTAATCCTGTACACTCAAAACAAAAACTTCGATCGAGACAATTAATCCTAAGCAATTAACCAAGTTGTCCGGCATGTCATTGGTCCCTCGACGCTTCGTCCGATTCTTCGGCGCATCGTCCTTTCCTGCAGCCTATTGCCCAATCGGCCAGTTGACTCTGCAACTCCGATATCCTTGGCACAATACCCACTCTTCTTGGCCCGATGCCCGAGTCCACGGCCCGAAGCCTTCTGTCGATACGTCGACCGATCCACCGGCCCGACGTCCAATCTTCTGACATGTTCCTCCGGCACAACATGATTTTCCTACTTTAATTGTCTCATCCTGATCGAGGCATCCTACGTCACTCAAAACGCAGATTAAATCATAAACATATATCAAGTGGTTTCATCATCAAAATACGAGATTCAACAATCTCCCCCTTTTTGATGTTGACAACCACTTGATGACGGAGTTAAACTTAACTCCCGGAGTTTAAACAAACTCCCCCTATCAATATGCCATATTGATAGAAACTCTTAGATTCAAAAATCTAAGCAACATGTCATCATAATCGGAGTTAACCTTAACTCCTAGAGTTTAAACAAACTCCCCCTATCAATATGCCATATTAATAGAAACTCTTGGATTCAAAAATCCAAGCAACATGTCATGTTATCAACATACTTCTCCCCCTTTGTCATCAACAAAAAGGAGAAGTACCACAATCAAGTGTTTGTGATATAAGTTTAACTCATTGCACGAAAAACATAATATCTATTGTTATCATCATGCAAGTTTGCTATCATCAAATGGTAAGATATCAACATGTAAAATTACGATTCAAGTTCTTGATATCTTGACATGATATGACATTCATAGCACCTATTCATATGAATGTTACTTTTGATATCTCATCATAATATGGCATTCATAACATCTATTCATATTCTTCAAATATGGCTCTCATAGTATCAATTTATATATTTCTCCCCCTTTGTTATCAACAACAAGGAGAACGATATAAGCAAATTTTAAATATAAGTGCGATGCCATAAGTTGGTTCATGTCATTTTCCAACAGTGAGTGATAGGATACCAATTATGCAAACATCTCGAGGAAAACATGACATGGAGATAGCTTTTAATGCTTCTTCCTTTTTATTTGTTATCTTTTTACATGAAGGAGGAAAGTCATATGTGAAGTTAAAATCGATAAGATATTAAAGCACACTTCATTTTTGCAAGGATTAAGATATGTAAGTGAGTCAAATCCTTGTATGTAAAAATATCTTCCTTTTATAAGAGAGAATCATCAAATATGTTTCTCGAAAAATATTTTTCACATGATAAGTGCATTTGCTAGATGATTCCATATGTCAAAAATCAATGATGTGAATTAAACTTGATATGACATATGCTTGTTAAGTTCGGAAGAGGATAATGTATCAAGAAAATCCAATTGTTAGGATCAAGAAAATCCGAAAATGAAATTTGACACTTTCATACATTCGGACAGGGTTTTACTAGAGATATTCAATTACAATCATGAAGGTAAAACATGCTTATTATCATAAAAATTTGGTATTTAAGCACATAATTTCCAACATGTAATCATGGCAAGTAATTGTGTAAAATCATTATGGCAATCAGGTGATTTGATCATTCAAAAAAAAAAGTTCGAAAAATAATTTTAACAGGTTTAATCATTCGGACAGATTTTTGCCATAGTTTTTCAAATATAATCATGAAGATAAGGTATGCTCATCATCATGGTAGTATGATAGCAAGTTTACCATATTCAAGCTAGCAAAAAATTTCTACATTTTAAGGCCCGCAAGCTAGCAATTTTGAGATGTTCAAGAAAGCAACTCTTGCTTCTTGAAATATAAGTTTTGCTAGATGTACAAGTTAACTTTTTGCTTCTTGAGATAGGCAAGATAGCATTCCTTGGTGATGTTCAATATAGCTAAGTTCTACATCATGCAAGCTAGTGAATTTTATAACATTTTAGAACATGCATAATCACCAAAGCATCATAAATTTTAATGATGTGCAAAATTACAAATTTTGCATGATTGCATTTGTGTGTCTTGAGATTTGCAAGATAGCACTTCTTGGTGATGTTCAAGATAGCAATTTCTTCTCTTTTGAGAAGTGCAATTTTTTCTTTCTTCTTGAATTGTGCAAGCTAGCTATCTCCCCTTTTGTCATTGTCAAAAAGAAGGGAAAAACCCTTTACATCAATTTTTAAATCATGACAAAGGTTAGTATCAATCTCATTTGTGCATCATTATATTTTCAAATTAAAATATGCACATTTTCAAAACATATAAACTCATTATTATATGCATGATTCCAAATCATCATTCATATTATTTCATTCAATTTGATAAATCAAGATCATGATTTTGATAAAACTCATTTCAAATTTAAATCATCAAAATCATTTTTATGGCTCACAAAATTTATAACATAAATAGATTCATGATTTCATTGATAATATATTTTCCCCCTTTTTAAGTGTTTCATTTTAAGTGGTCGATTTCATGTTAGCATGCCTTTTCATTTATGAAAACATGCATCAATTTTTTAAAGCCACTGTTATTATCATGAAAATCGATAATCAAGAATCATCATACATAAAAAAATATATACTCATTAATCATAACTTCAAATTAAGCATGATTTCATATACTCAAAATCGAGAAATAACAATGGAAATCAACATGATACACATTATTACTTCTCAACCACATATAGCATGATTTCATAAGGTATTTTCATAATAAAATTATTAAACATGTAATTTTCAAATAAAAAAAAATGCTTTAAGCATCATGTAATTTCAAAGTAAATTAAAGGCATTTTGATTACCTCAGCGTCGAAAGGCGTAAAGGCGTAGTTTGCCACCTCGCCTTTGTTGATTTTCTCCTCGTCTTCGGAGGAGCTCGATTCATCCCAATTTTTGTTCTTCTTCTTGCGTTCAAAGCAAGTAGTTCCGTTCTTTTTACTTTTTAATTTTTGTTTCATTTGTTGTTTAAGTTCACCATCACTTGAGCTTATGCTCGAGTGGTCTTCAAATGTTCTATGTCCCAAATCCTTCCTGTTCTTTGGAAGGTGGTTCTCAAGTTCTTCACGTGCATTGCACGTCATTTCATATGTGATCAAGGAACCAATTAGTTCTTCAAGTGGAAATAGGTTCAAGTTTTTCGATTCTTGAATAGCAGTTACTTTTGAATCCCAAGGTTTAGAAAGTGAGCGCAAAATCTTGTTTACGAGTTCAAAATCCGAAAAACATTTTCCAATAGCTCTTAAACTATTGACGACATCCGTGAAATGGGTGTACATGTCGCCTATAGTCTCGCTTGGTTGCATTCGAAAAAGCTCAAAATCATGCAATAAAAAGTTAACTTTCGAGTCTTTGACTCTACTAGTTCCCTCGTGCGTGATCTCAAGTGTTCGCCAAATGTCAAAAGCCGTTTCACACGTAGAAATCCAATTGAACTCATTTTTGTCCAAAGCGCAAAATAAGGCATTCATAGCCTTTGCGTTTAAAGAAAAATACTTCTACTCCAAATCCGATCATTCGTTCATCGGTTTAGAGGGAAGTTGAAAACCGTTTTCAACGATATTCCATAAATCAAGATTCAAAGAAATCAAGAAAACTCTCATTCGAGTTTTCCAATAAGTGTAGTCCAATCCGTTAAAGAACGGTGGACGAAAGACCGAAAAGCCCTCTTGAAAGCTATGAAGAGCCATTTCTCTCGGGTGTAAATCCGAAATGAGAAAAACCCCGCTCTAATACCAATTGTTAGGATCGAGAGCACTAAGAGGGGGGGGGGGTGAATTAGTGCAGCGGAAATCTTTCAGCGATTAAAAACGAAAACTGCGTTCGTTCGATAAGAACTATTTCGATGCAAAAGTCGATTCTAAGATTACTTATGATTAAGTGCAGTTTACATCTAAATACAGTTTGCGTCTAAGCGCAGTTTACGCAGTTTGCGTCTAAATGCAGTTTGCGTCTAAGCGCAGTTTACGCAGTTTGCGTCTAGATGCAGTTTGCGTCTAAATGCAGTTTGCGTCTAAATGCAGATTGCGTCTAAGCGCAGTTTGCATCTAAGCGCAGTTTGCGTCTAAGCTCAGATTGCGTCCAAGCGCAGTTTGCGTCTGAGCGCAGTTTGCGTCTAAACGCAGATTGCGTCTAAGCGTAGTTATAAATGGAGTCAAAATGTAAACGTAAACTGCAAAGAAACTTGTTCGTAAAAGCGCAGAAGACAGTTTGCAGTTATAAATAGAATCAAAACGTAAATGTAAACTGCAATGTAAAGATCGTACGAAAACACCGATTTACGTCTGAATGCAGATTCGGAAAGATCAGAACTTAGAAACTTGTTCGTAAAAGTGCAGAGAGCAGTAGCTATGTAGGAGGTTTGCAGTAATGATAAAGTGCTCAAAATAAACGCAAACCAGAGATTTAGAGTGGTTCGGTCAGTCTTGACCTACTCCACTTTTGGCTTCCTCCACCGACGAGGTTACCGATGTCAACTAGAGGCCTTCCTTCAATAGGCGAAGGCCAACTGCCCTTTTACAGTTTCACTCCTTTTGACAGGCTCAGGAGACAACCCTTACAGAACCTTTCTCTCCTCTCTTTACAACTCAAGACTTGAAGAACAGAAAGAGGAGAACTTTTGGACTTAACACAAATTTGAGCTCTTAGAATCACAGAAAAGATCAAGAATTCGGTGTAGTTCTATATCTTTTCAGTGCTGAATGGGTGGGGTATTTATAGGCCCCAACCCAGTTCAAATTTGGAGCTCAAAACGATCAAATCCCGGAATTCCGAGATCAGGCGGTTGCACCTCCTGACTGGAGAGGTTGCACCGCCTGGCAGAGCTCGAAGACTGAGCCTCTGGGCGGTGCTACCTCTGTCAGGGGCGGTTGCACCTCTCTGCCAGAGCTCGAAGACTGAGCTCAAGCGGTTGCACCTCCTGACTGGGGCGGTTACACCGCCTGGCAGAGCTCGAAACTTGAGCTCAGGCGGTGCCACCTCTTGTCAGGAGAGGTTGCATCGCCCAATCTCGCTCGGAGACTGAGCCCAAGCGGTTGCACCTCCTGGCTGGGGCGGTTGCACCTCCCAGCCTCGTTGGGAGACTTAGTCCAGGCGGTGCTACCTCCTGGCCTGGGCGGTTGCACCTCTTGGCACTATTTCAGATCATTGGTTGGGCTCCAAACTTGGCCCAAACCAGTCCGAATTCGGGCCCAATTGGCCCCTAACCGGGTTATAAGATTAACACCTAATCCTAACCCTAATTAACATGCTAACTACGAATTTAAAGACATTTCTTAAGCTATTACAAAGTCCGCAAGTCAAGACTTCTTCCGGCGAGCTTCCGGTGAAGTTCCGGCGGTCTTCCGATAAACTCTCGGAAACCATTCTGCGGACTCCCGGCAAGCTCCTAGACTTCACGATTTGATCTTGGTGAGTTCCGACGAGCTTCTTTGGCAAGCTTCTGGACTTCTCGGATTTGTTCCCGCAAAACCTCCGACGACCGTCCGAACTTCCGTCGAACTCTCGAACTCCCAACGTGATCATAGTCTTGACTCCAGCGCAACTACAACTATATGTCTTACTTTCATCATAGTTAATCCTACACACTCAAAACAAAAACTTTGGTTGAGACAATTAATCCTAAGCAATTAACCAAGTTGTCCGGCATGTCATTGGTCCCTCGACGCTTCGTCCGATTCTTCGGCGCATCGTCCTTTCCTGCAGCCTATTGCCCAATCGGCCAGTTGACTCTGCAACTCCGATATCCTTGGCACAATACCCGCTCTTCTTGGCCCGATGCCCGAGTCCACGGCCCGAAGCCTTCTGTCGATATGTCGACCGATCCACCGGCCCGACGTCCAATCTTCTGACATGTTCCTCCGGCACAACATGATTTTCCTGCTTTAATTATCTCATCCTGATCGAGGCATCCTGCGTCACTCAAAATGCAGATTAAATCATAAACATATATCAAGTAGTTTCATCATCAAAATACGAGATTCAACACCTAGTTGCTGCTCGAAGGCTGCAGAAAAGATTCATCTATTGCTTATCAAAAGAGGAGGAATACATGGCTATTTATAGGGTTTCTAAACCCTAACTCCTAATAGGACTCCTACTCAAGACTCCTACTTCTAACCAACTCCTAATAGGACTTCTACTCAAGACTCCTATTCTTTTACAACTCCTAATTCTTCTCTAAGAAACAACCTCCTAACCTTAGCCAGCCTCTTCACCTCTTTAATAGGGGTCGGCTTAGATAGGTTTTACATGAATGTCCCTCTCAATTAGGACTCTCCTAGCTAGAGTCCTAATAGAAAGCTTCGAAAAATATCGTTCATGAGACTTTAAAAGGTTGAAGGAGTATTAGTGAGTCTAAAAAGCATTACCAAGAATTCATAATGGCCGTTATGTGTGTGGAATGTAGTTTTTGGAATGTCATCTTCATATACCCGAATTAGGTGGTAACCGGATCGGAAGTCCAACTTCGTGAAGACTCGAGCTCCTTTTAATTCATCAATAAGTTCATCTACCACTAGTATTGGATACTTGTCCTTGACGGTGATGCCATTTGAAGCTCCATAGTCGATGCATATCCGCCAAGTTCCATCCTTCTTGTATACAAGTAGCATCGGTGAGGAATAGGGGCTACAACTTAGCTTAATCATCCTTGTTTCAAGCATCTCCTTTATGATCTTTTTAATTTCATCCTTTAGGAGGTGAGGATATTGGTACAGCTGAGTGTTCACTGGTGGCTTGCCCAAAAAGATTGGAATCTGATGGTCATGTTGCCGAGTAGGAGGAAGACCATGCGGCTCAACAAAAATATTGGCAATTTCTGCAAGCAATTGGGCAAGATTTTGATCTTCAATTTCTATTTTCTTCCCCTCTGATTGCTGCTAGAGATGCATCAAAAAGCCACCATTTACCTTGTGTAAATTTTCTCCATTCGTTGGGTCGAAACGGTGGTTACGTTGCTTCCGCACTTCTCACATAGGATGATCTATTTGCCTTTGTAGTAGAATTTCATAATTAATTTGGAGAAGTTTCAAGAGACATCACCTAGCGTCGTCAGCCATTCTATGCCAAGCATGGCCTCATAGTCATCAATTGGTAAGAGGAAGAAGTCAGTGATAATTTCTTGGTCTTGCAGTAATAGTTTCACCTGCGGACATCTTTGGTCGCACTTTAGGATTCTTCCGTCGGCGACCTTCATGTCGAACTTGCTGCAACCTTCGATGTGGAGCGCTATCTGAGCAGCAACCTTACTGTTTAGGAAGTTATTAGTGCTGCTTGTGTCGATGAGAACAGTGATCAATTGTTTTTTGAGAAGGCCTCCAGCTTTCATCGTTTGCGGGTTTGAGTAGTCGGCTAGTGCATGTAACATAACGTCGGTCGGTTGTGGCTCATCTTCCGTATCTTCTTCTTTATGTTCAAGGCTCTCTTCTAGATGTTCAATGACTTCTTCTTCTACTAGTTCAATCATAAGAAATCTCCCCTATCTATAGTGATGCTCACAGCTCCACGGCTCGTCGTAGTGCCAACATAACCCCTTCGCAAATCGTTACCGAAGCTCTTATCTTGTCAACTTTTTTGGTGCAAGGACTCGGTTGATAGTAGGGGGGGCTAAGGGCTTCAGTATTACTGGTTAGGGAGCGACCCTAGTCCTCCGGGCTTTATGGTTCAATCACTCCCCTTGAAGTTGTGTGAAAGAGATGGCTGTCATAAGGCTGTATGGTTGTCGCACTTTAACTTTTCCCTGGATCTCCGGCTTTAAGCCCTCAATGAAGGTCCGCAATAGCTGTTTTTCAGACCAATCATGAGTTTGATTAGATACCCTTTCAAACCTGGTTTGGTACTCCTGAATAGTGGAGGTTTGTCGGATTTTTGCTAGTTGTCCATCAATGTTCTCGTAATCAGTTGGTCCGAAGCGGATCAGCAATCCTTCTTTGAATTGTCACCATGATAGGACTCCATGAGTGTGTTCAAACCAGTCAAACCACTATTTGGCATCCCCTTCAAGATGTATAGCCATAATTTTTATCATATATGCATTCGCGGTTTTGTGGTACCAAAAATATCGCTCCGCGCGCGAGATCCAACCAATCAGGTCTCCTTCTTCCCATTTAGGGAAGTCCACCCTCAAGCGTGGATAGTTGGGGTCAGTCATAGAGCCTCCCCTCCCTTGGAAGTCATTTCTTTAGGCTTGGTGTGATTGGGCAGAGCTCTCTCCTTGATGTGATTTCTTCGGGCTTGGTGGTCGGCCCAATTTGAGTTTGGTAAAGAGCGTCCTAATCTTATCCTCCATTCGAGCCTCAAAGTCTTCGAATTTAGCATTGATTGCCTCCTCAAATGCTATAGTATATACCTCCAAATCTGTGATGTTAAGATCTCTCTTTTGTTGTCGGGTTAAAGGCATGTATAGGTTAAGAGAAGTGATGGTCGAAAAGGTTGGTGGATTGATGGATGTAGGCTGCGGTTTAGGCTTATTTTGTGACTATTTTGGGTGTAGTTTGAGGGTGTGGTTTAGTGGAGTTTTAGGGCTATGATGGTAGTGGATAAAGGTAGGGAAAAAAGTTTTAGGTCTATGGTAGATGGCAGCAAAGGTTTGATAGAATTTAGTGGAAGTTGCTGTAGGTATGTGTTGTCTTGTAAGAGTAGAATTATCGTCAAAGAAACATCGGTTTCTCGACGAAATTTTCAAGAAAAACTGAAATATTTGAGGAGGGAATTGATAGCAAAATCTTAGTTTATATGACAACAAGGGTGACCAATTTAATCAAGAAATTTTTGGCAGTATAACTGCAAGGAAATTGGTGCAAGTTGCGATAGTAGAATTCTCGTCGAAAAATTTCAGCTGTTTGCGATGAAAATTTACAGCAACTCAAGAACGTTTTTAGAGATGAATTCCTCAATAGATCAATCTTAGATGGTGTTGAATCTCGATTTTTGATGATGAAATCAATTGGTAAATTATTTGATCTAATCCATGTGTTGAGATAAGTGTACAGGATTAACCACGATAGTAGTAAGGCGTAAAGCAGATGATGGGCTGGAGTCGAAGACTCGGATGATATACCGGGAGCTCGCCGAGAGTTCATCGTGAGATCACCAGAAGCACCCTGGAAGACTCGCCGAAAGCTCGTCGGGAGATCATCGGAAGCACGCCAGAAGACTAGCCGAGATTTGGTTAGGAGTTCACAGGAAGCTCGCCGGAAGACTCACCGAGAAGTTCGCTGGAGGATCGACGAGTGAAAAATTGACATACCGAACCATGCTTGCCTTAATCATAGTTAGAACGATAATTAGAGTTGATTTGGGAGGTAATCCCATCAACTCTGTTAGGGGCCAATTAGTCTTGGAGCTAGGATGGTTTGGGCCGAATACAAGGCCCAACCAGTTTGCTAGACTCTGACCAGCGGTGGCACCGCTAGGGTATGCAATTACACTGCCTAGAAGACCCAGTCTCCTAGGTGGTCTAGGTGGTGGTACCATTGGCAATTAATGCTTCCAGTAGTGGTACCACCCCTGTTAGGCGATGGTACCACTAGAGCTCAGTCTCCAAGCTCTGTCAGGTGGTGGTATCACCCAGACTGAGTGGTAGTATCACCCAGACTGAGCGGTAGTACCTGTTGAATCTTGGATATTGATGATGAAGTCAATTGTCATTTGTTATCTAATCTATATGTTGAGATAAGTGTGCAGGATTAACTACGATGAAAGTAAGATATGCAGCAGGAGTTGCGCCGGAGTCAAGACAATGATCACGTTGGGAGTTCGAGAGTTCGACGGAAGTTAGGACAGTCGTCGGAGGTTCTGCGGGAACAAATCCGAGAAGTCCATGAGATTGCCAAAGAAGCTCGTCGGAACTCACCAAGTGGATCGTCGTAAGTCCAGGAGTTTGCCGGAAGTCCGTAGGAGCATCACCGAGGGTTCATCGGATGATCGACGGAAGTTCGCCGGAAGCTCGTCGAAAGAAGCGATTGACGCACCAGAGTAAGTTGCAGTAAATGTCTTAGGAAATATCGTAGTTAGCACAATGATTAAGTTGGAAATGGGAGGTGATCACATTAACTTAATCTTGGGGCAATGGGGCCCCTGAAAAACCCAAATTGGGCCGAATGGATAAACCCATTCGGACCCTGATTTCTGCCAGGCGGTTGAACCGCCCCAGCCAGGCAGTGGCACCGCCTGGGCTCAGTCTTCGAGCGAGACTGGGTGGTGCAACCGCCCCTGACAGGAGGTGGCACCGCTTGAGCTCGGTCTTCGAGCTCTGGCAAGAGGTGCAACCGCCTCAATCAGGCGGTGCCACCGCCTGAGCTCAGTCTTCGAGCTCTGGAAGGAGGTGTAACCGCCCCTGACAGGAGGTGGCACCGCCCAGAGGCTCAGTCTTCGAGCTCTGCCAGGCGGTGCAACCACCTCAATCAGGCGATGCAACCGCCAGATCCCGGAATTCCGGGAATTGATAGTTTTGAGCTCGGAATTCAAACTGGGTTGGGGCCTATAAATACCCCACCCTTTCAGCACTGAAAGGGCACTCAAACACACTGAAATCCTGATCTTATTCTGTGATTTTTAGAGCTCAAAATTGTTGTAAAGTCCAAAAGTTCTTCTCCCTCTTTTCTTCCAGGTTCTGATCTTTAAAGAGAGGAGAGAAAATTCTGTAAGGGTTGTCTCCTAAGCCCGTCAAAAGGAGTGAAACTGTAAAAGGGTGATTGGCCTTCGCCTATTGAAGGAAGGCCTCTAGTGGACATCAGTGACCTCGTCGGTGGAGGAAGCCAAAAGTGGATGTAGGTCAAGATTGACCGAACCACTCTAAATCTCGGTTTGCATTTACTTTGAGCATATTATATTTACTGCAAACCTCCTCAAAAGCTTACTGCATTCTGCACATATACGATTGGGTTTCAAGCTTTGCACTTTCCGAATCGATGTTTAGACGTAAATCAGCTTTATCGTACGATCATCATATTTCAGTTTGCGTTTACGTTTTGATTTCTATCATAACTGCAAACTGCCTTTATATCCTTGCTTTAACTGTATCTCGCTTAATCAAGTGATTTACAAATCAGCATTGAGATGTAAATCAGTTTTTTCATACGAATATCATATTTTAGTTTGTGCCTACTATCTGATTTGAACCATAACTACAAACTGCATTTATATCTTTGCTGCATCTCGCTTAATCAAAAGTTAAAGTGATTTACTGTCACGCCCCTCAAAATATCGACAATATTTAAAATTTTCATCATAACTAACCCAGGATCCAAACACACATTTGAGGTCACTAAGAAAACATTCAGATCAAAAATTTCACCTCTATAGTCTACAATTTCATAACCCTATGCAGTTCATAAACATCCCACACATCACTCGATAATTCAAACAAACTGAACTTAACTCATCAAAATAATAACCACAACATAATTTCACAAGTGGGGAAGTCTATGCGGTCACCAAACCAACGATTACCATAAGTTCGTATCATTACATGAATTTAACTTACATTCCCAAAATCCTAAACATGAGGGATCCTTTAACTTACACAAAATCCACAGGTTTAGATTCATCGTCAACATTTCATTAGATGCAGAGTGGCTTATACAACAAATACATATATGCTAACACAGATCTGCCCAAAATCTTCTAACTTTCCACTGCCTCAGCCCAATCTTAACATTTAAGAAAGCAATACGCTATCCTGAAAAATTTATCAACAAACGGGGTGAGCATAAAGAGCTCAGCAAGTGACTAACATATCCATATCAAAATAGTACAATTTCCAAAGAGATACAGTTTCAAAATACAAGGCAGAATATACGATTTCATAGACATAATATCATTAGGAGCAGAAACACAATTGTCATTTCAATCTTACATATTTGGTTCCTGACAGATGGGGCATAGAGTAATTGGAGCATATCAGAAACAAAAGAAACATATCGGAGCTTATCAATGGCATATAAAATGTTCCGAAGCATATCAACGACATATGAAACATTTCGAAGCAAAATCATCAGTGAATGAAGCATTTCAGAGCATATCAAAAACAAATATCTTACAGAAGCTCAAACGTTGTCCTTGACGTTGCAATCATATCATTCTTATCCAGAGCATAAACAGAAACAACTCACCAAAACTCTGGATGTCATATCAAACATATAGAAGGTGTAGTGGGATCTCAGTCAAAATGTGATTCATCCATTTCTGAATGACCACCTGACAAAAGTCTCCCACGTCTAGAAGCTCCATCCACCCACGTCTAGGTGAAGTCAGAGGGGGCCGGTAGAGCATCGCAGGCTCTAAGCACATACCCTTTACCATTTTTGGCAAAGGTCCAGAATATCCCACAGAGCGGGACCCCACAGAGCGGGCAATAAGCACATACCCTTTACCATTTCTGGCAAAGGTCTAGAAAATCCCACACACCAGAGTACAATAGGGCAGTTTTAACAATAAGTAGCATATATCGGAAGCACACGCGGAACAACAAAACGTGCATGTGGCTTTTCGAGACAATACAAAACAAAGAACAAATCTCTCACAAATGTATTCAGATTTGGAATGAAATGAAAACAAGAGTGTACAAGGATTCCAAGCAATCATATTTAGCTCAATTCCAATAAGAAGGTTAGACGAATTCAAATACGCGAAATCGACCAAAGCTCGATTTCGGACAGAATTCCAGTGGCACATCAAACAAATACTCCAGAATATCAATTATGCTCCAATACCCATAAGAAAGCTATGGTCGAACCATATATCAATCTATATTCTGATGGAACAAATTTTATATGAAAGAGGGTTCCCAACACGGAGTTACCTTTGATTTGGTAACACAAGGTCAAAAACACAATCACTGTTTTGCAGAATTTATAGGGTCGGATTCAACAGATAATAGGGTAGGCAATTGAATTCCAAAATTTTCAAACTATAGGTCAAAAGAAAGATTTTCAAGTCTAGTTTCAAATAAAATCAGTTTGGTACAAATCAGAATTTTTAACAGGGAGTTATAGGCATTTTAGTATCGATAGGTCAGAAATCTTGAACCCTGTTTTACAGCGTCTATAGGCTCATTTAAAACAGATGTTTGGGTAAGTATTCGGTGTCCAAAATCTACAAAATCAGTGTCAAAAGGAAGATATAAGAGTCTAATTTCAAACAAAATAGTTCCTGCCCAAATTCACATTGTGTACTAAAACTTATAGCTGAAACAGTGTGTAGGGATCAGTTTACCAAAAAAACTTCAGAATCCATGGTTCTATGTCCAAAGAGAGACATATCAGTTTCTAAATAGAAATCCTTCAATTTATTTTGAATCAACATAAAAACAAAGACTAAAAATTCTGTAGGATGGGGTTAGAACACTTGCCTTTGAGAATTTTGATCCGAAGTGAAAAGATTAAAGCAAGAACCCTAAAAACCCCAATTTTTTTCTTCTTCTTCTTCTTCTTCTTCTTCTTCTTTCTTTCTTTCCCTGATCACCCATGAGCTGCCTTCTCTGCTTCCTTAAGAACGAAGGCAGAGAGGCTTAAATGGTGGAATTTGTCATTTTGTGCGTTTTGCAGTTTAGTCCTTGTTTTTATCATATTCACGAATAGGTCCTTAGGGTTTACATATAGGTCCTCAGATTCTTTCTTTTTTTTTTTTTTTTGAACAGATCTCCCAAATCTTACAAATAAGTTACCTCTGATTCATACTCTATTTCTTTTGTCAATTTAAAATAAATGCTTACATTATCAGCAGAAATTTATACGAAAATTCGGAAATGAGGGGTGTTACACTCTCCCCCCCTTAAAAGAAAATTTTAGTCCTCTAAATTTATCGTACCTCTATCGATAAAAAGACTGGGATACACCTTTTTCATTTCCTCCTCTAGCTCCCAAGTTGTCTCCTCTCCAGAATGATGTCGCCAAATTACTTGAACCAGTGGGATGACCCGATTCCTTAGGACTTTTTCTTTCTTATCAACAATCTGAATAGGCTCTTCCACATAAGATAAATCTTTATCGATCTCCACAAGCTCATACTTAATGATGTGAGAAGGGTCATATATATACTTTCTAATCATCGAGACATGAAATATATCATGGACATGGCACAATGCTGGTGGCAAGGCAATCCTGTAAGCGACAGAACCAACCCTCTCAAGAACCTCAAAAGGTCCAATAAATCTTGGGCTTAATTTTCCTTTCTTCCCAAACCTTATAATGCCTTTGGAAGGGGAGATTTTTAAGAATACAAAATCTCCGATTTCAAACTTAATATCTCGTCTTCTATTGTCGGCATAACTCTTTTGACGACTCTGAGCAGTTTTTAACCTTTTCCTTATAACTTGAATTTTCTCAGTAGTTTCTTGTACCTTGTCCGGTGCTAACAGCTTTCTGTCACTAACTTCCTCCCAACATATAGGTGTTATGCACTTTCGCCCATATAAAGCTTCATAAGGAGCCATTTGAATACTTGAATGATAACTATTATTATACGTGAACTCAACAAGTGAAATATCCTTATCCCATTCACCTTTCCAATCCATAACATAGGCTCTAAGCAAATCCTCAAGTGTTTGAATTGTTCTTTCCGACTGACCATCAGTCTGAGGATGATATGCAGTACTAAACAACTTTAGTGCCCATCGACTCCTGCAATCTTCTCCAGAATCTAGAGAGACATCTGGAGTCTCTATCAGAGATGATCTCCTTTGGAATACCATGAAGTCTTACTATTTCATTAACATATAAATCTGCAAGTTTATCAAGCAAATAAGTCATATTAATCGGTAGGAAGTGTGCAGATTTTGTTAACCTATCAATGATAACCCAAATAGCATCATGCTTCCTCGAGGTTCTGGGTAGTCCCGAAACAAAATCCATAGTAATACATTCCCATTTCCATTCAGGAATAACTAAAGGTTGCAATAACCCTCCAGGTCTTTGGTGTTCTACTTTGATTTGCTAACAAGTCAAACATTTTGAAACATACATTGCAATTTCTTTCTTCATGCCTTTCCACCAATAATGACTTTGAAGATCTCTATGCATCTCAGTGCTCCCAGGGTGTAGGGTGTACCTTGAAGTATGACTTTCATTTAGGATTTGATTCTTGATATCTGGTTCATTTGGTACACATACTCTCTCCCCAAATCTCAATAGGCCATCCTTTGAAACTTGAAATTGTGGCTTCAATTCCTTTTCTACTTCATTCCTCAAGTAGATTAAATGTGGATCTCGTAATTGTCCTTCCTTAATTTGTTGAATAAGATCGGATTGCACTTGAATGGAGGCCATCAATATCATCGAGTCTTGCTCTTTCCTCAAAGCTTTCAAATCAAAATTTTCTTCTAATAACTTCCATTGCTTCACAACCAGACTAGCCATAAAACTTGTAGATTTCCTACTAAGTGCATCAGCTACAACATTGGCTTTGCCCGGGTGATAACGGATGGCACAATCATAATCCTTCAGAAGTTCTATCCATCTTCGCTGCCTCATGTTTAACTCTTTCTGAGTGAAAATATATTTTAAACTCTTGTGATCAGTGAAGATTTCAAACTGTCGACCATACAAATAATGTCTCCAAATCTTTAGAGCAAAAATAATTGCTGCTAATTCCAAATCATGAGTTGGATAATTCAATTCATAACCTTTAAGTTGCCTAGAAGCATAAGCAATTACTCTCCCTTCCTGCATCAAAACACATCCTAGGCCTTTTCTTGAAGCATCAGTATAAACTACAAATCCCTCACTACCACTTGGAATAGTGAGAATAGGGGCACTAGTCAATCTTCTTTTTAATTCTTGAAAACTTTGCTACAATCATCACCCCATACAAATTTCATATTCTTTTTAGTGAGGTTGGTGAGAGGTTGAGCGATTCGAGAAAATCCCTCCACAAATCTCCTGTAATAACCTGCCATGCCCAAAAAGCTTCAAACTTTTGTTACATTTGTTGGTACTTCCCATTCAACTACAGCTTCTATTTTCCTTGGATCAACAGATATACCCTTCCCTAAAATCACATGGCCTAAGAAAGCAACTTCATTCAACCAAAATTCACATTTGCTGAACTTCGCATACAACTTCTTTTCTCTTAGTATGGACAACACATCTCTCAAGTGTTCCTCATGCTCCTGATTACTCTTTGAATACACTAATATGTCATCAATAAATACAATTACACAGATATCTAAGAGCGATTGAAATATCCTGTTCATTAGTTCCATAAAAGCTGCAGGGGCATTTGTCAAACCAAAAGGCATCACCAAGAATTCATAATGACCATATCGAGTTCTGAAAGCTGTTTTTGAAATATCCTCCTCCTTGATCTTCAACTGATAGTAACCTGACCTAAGGTCAATCTTAGAGAATACTTGTGCACCCTACAGTTGATCAAACAAATCATCAATTCTAGGTATGGGATACTTGTTTTTTATGGTCACCTGATTCAACTGTCTATAATCAATACAAAGCCTTAATGTTCCATCCTTCTTCTTCACTAATAGTACCGGAGCACCCCATGGGGATACACTGGGTCATATGAAACCCTTATCTAATAATTCTTGTATTTGCTTCTTTAACTCCTCTAGCTCGAGTGGTGCCATTCTGTAGGGAGGCTTAGATATTGGTGTTGTACTGGGGACTAGATCAATAGCAAATTCACCCTCTCTATCTAGAGGTAAACCAGGCAAGTCATTTGGGAATACATCAGGGAATTCTTTGACCACTACAATTTCATCTAGGTGGGTTTCCTGATTTGAATGCTCCTTTACACACACCATATAACAAAAACAACCTTTCTGCATAAGACGATAAACTTGAAGGGCTGATATCAAGCAAGGAGGCAAATCATGCCTAATGCCCTCAAAGAAAAATATAGGCTGATCTGGTATGCAGAAAGTAATTATTTTTTTGTAACAATCAATACTAGCGTGATGAGAAGATAACCAGTCCATACCAAGTATAATATCAAAGCCCTGGATCTCTAGGAGAATCAAATCAGCAAGGAGTTCGTGGTCTCCAATAGAGATCAAACAAGATGGGTCGACCAAGTTTGTTGCCAATGAATCTCCAACAGCAGTTGTTACATATAACATATAATCCAGGGGTTTAGGTTGAATATCCAAGTGACAAGCAAAGTATTGTGAAACAAACGATAAGTTGGAGCCGGGATCAAACAAAACTTTTGCATTTCTTTTAGAAACATAAAGAATACCTTCCACCACTGATTTAGAAGCTTTAGAATCTTGTTCAGTGATAGCGTACACTCTAGCATGGGCTGAGGGTCTAGGAGACAGTGGCTCTTTCTTCCTTTTTAGTGGGCAATCTCTTAATTGATGATCTAGCTTTCCACAACCAAAACATGCTCCAGTCACCCGAAAACACTGACTTGTTTCATGATTTAATCCACATTTTGCACATAACTGAGTCCTCCACAATGGTTTCCTTTTCTCAAATCTAGATGTCTTAAACCTCTTGTTACTAGCTTCATATTCATTTTCTCTCCTGCTTTTGCCAGTAAATTTGTCCCTTTTGTTCTTGCCAATGATTTCTTGAATTTCCTCCACGTCTCGTTCAATTTTCAAAGCTCTTTCTACCGTATCAGCATATGTTTGTAATTTTAAAGCTGACATTCGGCTTCTTATTGCTGGTCGTAATCCCCTTTCAAACCTTCTTGCTTTTCTAGATTCATCATCAGTCATATGTGTGGCAAACCTGGAGAGCAATTTAGATTCATACTTTGTAACCGTCATACTTCCATGGATAAGATTCAAGAACTCCAATTCTTTTTGCTCTCTCATACAATCTGGAAAATATTTATCGTTAAACTTTTCTTGGAATAACTTCCATGTCATTGGCTCATGTTTGATTTCAGACATCCTCTTAATCATTTTCCACCAGTGTTCAGCTTCTCCTTCCAGCATAAAGGTGGCAAGAAAAACCTTTCGATCATCAGGGTAATTTAAAGCATCAAATATTTTCTCTATCTGCATCATCCATCGTTCTGCCACCATTGGATCAGACTCACCACTAAAACTGGGAGGACTAAGCTTCTTAAACTATCCAATTCCCAACCCCGTCTGGTTTGATCTCTCTGTTCCATCATTACTTCCTTGTTGGACAGATTGTTGTTGTTGTTGCATCACTTGTGCCATAGTCTCCAAAGTCCGCATGATACCACTCAATTGATCAGCAGTAGATGCAACAGGAGAACCAGATGATCTCGTCATCCTCGCTTCCTAAAACATCAAAAGAACATTTCCTTTGATCAATCTCTAAATGATAGTCAATAAACCTCAAAAAAAATAATATTCTTAGTGATTCTCAAATCATGCTCTGATACCACCTCTGTCACGCCCCTCAAAATATCGACAATATTTAAAATTTTCATCATAACTAACCCAGGATCCAAACACACATTTGAGGTCACTAAGAAAACATTCAGATCAAAAATTTCACCTCTATAGTCTACAATTTCATAACCCTATGCAGTTCATAAACATCCCACACATCACTCGATAATTCAAACAAACTGAACTTAACTCATCAAAATAATAACCACAACATAATTTCACAAGTGGGGAAGTCTACGCGGTCACCAAACCAACGATTACCATAAGTTCGTATCATTACATGAATTTAACTTACATTCCCAAAATCCTAAACATGAGGGATCCTTTAACTTACACAAAATCCACAGGTTTAGATTCATCGTCAACATTTCATTAGATGCAGAGTGGCTTATACAACAAATACATATATGCTAACACAGATCTGCCCAAAATCTTCTAACTTTCCACTGCCTCAGCCCAATCTTAACATTTAAGCAAGCAATACGCTATCCTGAAAAATTTATCAACAAACGGGGTGAGCATAAAGAGCTCAGCAAGTGACTAACATATCCATATCAAAATAGTACAATTTCCAAAAAGAGATACAGTTTCAAAATACAAGGCAGAATATACGATTTTGTAGACATAATATCATTAGGAGCAGAAACATAATTGTCCTTTCAATCTTACATATTTGGTTCCTGACAGATGGGGCTTAGAGTAATTGGAGCATATCAGAAACAAAAGAAACATATCGGAGCTTATCAATGGCATGTAAAATGTTCCGAAGCATATCAACGACATATGGAACATTTCGAAGCAAAATCATCAGTGAATGATGCATTTCAGAGCATATCAAAAATAAATATCGTATAGAAGCTCAAACGTCGTCCTTGACGTTGCAATCATATCATTTTTATCCAGAGCATGAATTGAAACAACTCACCAAAACTCTGGATGTTATATCAAACATATAGAAGGTGTAGTGGGATCTCAGTCAGAATGTGATTCATCCATTTCTGAATGACCACCTGACAAAAGTCTCCCACGTCTGGGAGCTCCATCCACCCACGTCCAGGTGAAGTTAGAGGGGGCCGGCAGAGCATCGCAGGCTCTAAGCACATACCCTTTACCATTTCTGGCAAAGGTCCAGAATATCCTACAAAGCGGGACCCCAAAGAGCGGGCAATAAGCGCATACCCTTTACCATTTCTGGCAAAGGTCCAGACAATCCCACACACCAGAGTACAAGAGGGCAGTTTTAACAATAAGTAGCATATATCGGAAGCACACGCGGAACAACAAAACGTGCATGTGGCTTTTCGAGACAATACAAAACAAAGAACAAATCTCTCACAAATGTATTCAGATTTGGAATGAAATGAAAACAAGAGTGTACAGGGATTCCAAGCAATCATATTTAGCTCAATTCCAATAAGAAGGTTAGACGAATTCAAATATCCAAAGGAATGGAACAGAATATGCGAAATCGACCAAAGCTCGATTTCGGACAGAATTCCAGTGGCACATCAAACAAATACTTCAGAATATCAATTATGCTCCAATACCCATAAGAAAGCTATGGTCGAACCATATATCAATCTATATTCTGATGGAACAAATTTCATATGAAAGAGGGTTCCCAACACGGAGTTACCTTTGATTTGGTAACACAAGGTCAAAAACACAATCACTGTTTTGCAGAATTTATAGGGTCGGATTCAACAGATAATAGGATAGGAAATTGAATTCCAAAATTTTCAAACTATATGTAAAAAGAAATATTTTCAAGTCTAATTTCAAATAAAATCTATTTGGTACAAATCAGAATTTTCAACAGGGAGTTATAGGCATTTTAGTATCGACAGGTTAGAAATCTTGAACCCTGTTTTACAGCGTCTATAGGCACATTTAAAACAGATGTTTGGGTAAGTATTCGGTGTCCAAAATCTACAAAATCAGTGTCAAAAGGAAGATATAAGAGTCTAATTTCAAACAAAATAGTTCCTGCCCAAATTCACATTGTGTACTAAAACTTATAGCTGAAACTGTGTATAGGGATCAGTTTACCGAAAAAACTTCAAAATCCATGGTTCTATGTCCAAAGAGAGACATATCAGTTTCTAAATAGAAATCCTTCAATTTATTTTGAATCAACATAAAAACAGAGACTAAAAATTCTGTAGGATGGGGTTAGAACACTTGTCTTTGAGAATTTTGACCCGAAGTGAAAAGATTAAAGCAAGAACCCTAAAAACCCCAATTTTTTTCTTCTTCTTCTTCTTCTTCTTCTTCTTCTTCTTCTTCTTCTTCTTCTTCTTTCTTTCTTTCCCTGATCACCCATGAGCTGCCTTCTCTGCTTCCTTAAGAACAAAGGCAGAGAGGCTTAAACGGTGGAATTTGTCATTTTGTACGTTTTACAGTTTAGTCCTTGTTTTTATCATATTCACGAATAGGTCCTTAGGGTTTACATATAGGTCCTCATATTCTTTCTTGTTTTTTTTTTTTGAACAGATCTCCCAAATCTTACAAATAAGTTACCTCTGATTCATACTCTATTTCTTTTGTCAATTTAAAATAAATGCTTACATTATCACCAGAAATTTATACGAAAATTCGGAAATGAGGGGTGTTACATTTACGAATCGGCTTTCTTACTAAAATCACTTTTATCAAACAAACACAGTTTTTTTTTAATCGTAGAAGGTTTTCCGCTGCACTAATTCACCCCCCCCCCCCCCCCCTCTTAGTGCTCTTGATCCTAACAATTGGTATCAGAGCGGGTTAACTCTCAAACGGATTAAAACCTAAGAGAGATGGCATACGCCGGAAACCAAGAGAGTCATTCTATTACACGTCCACCCATATTCAATGGGACGGACTACACCTATTGGAAGACTCGAATGAGGATCTTTCTTATTTCTATGGATTTTGAACTTTGGAATCTTGTCGAAAATGGATTTTCGAAGTCTTCTCTTCCAATGATCGATTAGAATAAATTGGAGAAGAAGGCTTTCGCTCTTAATGCAAAGGCTATGAATGCCTTATTTTGTGCACTTGATAAAAACGAGTTCAACCGTGTTTCGGTTTGTGAAACCGCATTTGATATTTGGCACACACTCGAAGTGACTCACGAAGGCACAAGTAGAGTGAAAGAGTCAAAAATCAATCTTTTGATACATTCTTTCGAACTTTTCTGGATGAAACCGAGTGAGACTATTGGCGACATGTTTACCTGTTTCACGGATGTCGTCAACGGTCTAAAAGGACTCGGAAAAAGTTTTTTGGATTTTGAGCTCGTAAATAAGATTCTAAGATCCCTTCCTAAAAGTTGGGATCCTTAAGTCACTGCTATTCAAGAGGCGAAAGATCTAAACAACTTCCCTCTTGAAGAACTAATCGGGTCATTAATGACCTACGAGATGACTTGCAAAGCTCATGAAGAGCAAGAAGACATCCTTCTAAAGAACAGGAAGGATATGGCACTCAGAACTTTAGAAGACCACTTGAGAGAAAACTCAAGTGATGAGGACTATGACGATGACTTGGCACTTCTAACAAGAAAATTTAAAAAATTCATTAAAAGAAACAAATTTAAGAATGACACAAAAAATAAACTTGAACCCAAGAAGAACCAAGTTATTTGCTACGAGTGTAAAAAGCCGGGACACTACAAAAGTGATTGTCCCCAAGTCAAAAAGAGAACATCAAAGAAGAAGGCGCTCAAAGCAACGTGGGATGACTCGAGTGCGTCCGAAGAAGAGGAGTCCAACACCGAGCAAGATGCTTATTACTCCTTAATGGCCATCGGAGAGGAGGTAACGAATTTAGTAGATGCAGATTTATCATTTGATGAATTATTAAATGCCTTCCATGATTTATTTGATGAATGCAAGATTATTAGTAGAAAATATAAATTGCTAAAAAAGGAGCATGATAGTCTTACTTGTAATTTCGATAAGTTAATAACTGAATATCATGATAGTTTAGGTTCATGCATAAAATGCCATGATCTAGAAACTCTCCAAAAGGAAAACTTGCTACTTAAAGACACCTTGAAGAAATTCGAGGTTGGTAGCAAGTCTTTGAACATGATCCTTGCAAACAAGGGTCACGTTCCCAAAAGAAGTGGAATCGGATTTGTGAGAAGTCCTCACCAAAATCCAACCACCTTCATAAAAGGCCCCATCTTACATGTTCGACACCAAAGCAAATGCAACTTTTGTTGCAAACTTGGACACAAAATGCATTATTGTCCATTCAAGAAAATTAGTCCGAACAAATTAATTTGGGTTCCTAAAGGAACCATGATAAATTCTATGCAACATGATAAAAAATGTAGATCTATTTTTTAGGCACCCAAAAGCAAATGGGTACCTAAAGATCATCCTTTCTTGCAAAGACATAAAACATCATAAGCTGGGAGCAAGAAATAATATCCTGCTCTTTGGATTCTCGATATTCATGACCCGAGATCCAAAAAGAACTCGCGATGCTCTCTAGCCTAAATAACAAAAGAGGATTAGAAAATTAAAATTACAAATGCAATATAGATACAATCCTATTTGATCCCTCAGAATTGGAAACCCATGATTCTCACTTCACATATCCTCTGGATTTTCGAACCCATTGATGTCATCCATTCGTTACTTTCGAATCCAACTATATCATGAACTTACTAAGTTTGTCATGAACTTGCAAGGCTTACCAACTTGAACAATCTGTCACAAACATGTGCACGACATTTAGAGTATGCACGTCACATGATCTATCTTGATCATGCAAAATTTCTTATCTTACAATGAAAATTCTTACGTAATTACGTAAGTAAAGTTGATTGCTCTATATGAAAATTCTTCTTAAGTCAAAAACATTCAAATCAGATCACACTGCAGTCAGAACAAGTGCTCACCGCCTGCAGGCGGTGGCACCACCCCAACTGGAGGTAGCACCTCCGGCTGTCACGTGTTGCAAGCGGTTGCACCGCCCCAGCCAGCGGTGCAACCGCCCGCAATTCTGCCTCTTTTTAACTCGAGCTAGGGTCGGCGGTGGAACCGACCCCAACTCACTCCCTTCCCCTCTTTACTCTTCCAAAGCTTCGCCACCTCCGTTTCACCCCTCATAGTATCCCAAATACTCCTCATTTTGAAGCAAAAGATCAACAATCTCTCCTTCTATTGAAGATCTCACTAAGGTATTCTCTAAGAACCCCTTAAATTCTGTTTTTGATTTATTTACTCTTGCTCATTACTATCCTCTTAAATAGCAGTAGTTATGGGGTCTAGAAGATCCTCAAGGGACAAAGGGAAGAGGAGATTAGTGGAAGATTTTGATCTTACCCTTTTCGATTCAAAATATCATGCTGAAAAGTTTTCCTCTTTCGAACTTAGAAGTGTCAATAAGGGAAAACATGTAGATTTAAATGAACTAAGAGACTTAGAGACAATCCAATGGTTTGCAAACTTAGATCTACTCCCTATTTTACAAATTAGTGAACCCATCTATCCAAGACTTGTTAGACTTTTTTACAATAATATACAATTAGATAAAGAAGAACGAATGTCTACCTATCTCTTAGGACAACACATCTCCATTACGGATAAATTCATTTGTGACATGATAGACATTCCCCTAAAAAATAGAGGACTTTATTTTAGAGGATCATGGGATGATGAAACTGTTGGGACAACATATGTTAAAGCCTTAGGAACAATTTTTGCCAATCCCAACTTAGCATTTGTTCCTAAAAGTTGTGAACATCTACTACCACTAAACACTAAGGTACTTCATTATATCCTAACTAGCATCATTCTCCCTAAACAATACCATCATGATGAAGTAAGCCAAATAGAATTAGGAACTATGTATTGGATCATGAGAGGACATGACATCTGTCTTGGTTATCTTATCCAGCAAAACATGTTAGAACTATCTAAGAAAGACATGATGCTTCCATATGGTGGTATAATCACTAGAATACTGAAAGCCTATGATATTCCAATACCACCGGAAGAAGAAGTAATAAAAGTAGATAGGTTTAGCATAATAAATAAAAATCTACTTCACCGATTAAGATGTGTTTACAGAAACGGTAACTGGGTTAGAATGCCTAGAAGAACCGATCCCCCCCAACTTGAACCGGAACCGGAAACACCAGTCTTTAGGGGTACTCAATTTCCTCCAATCTGTCCCTTTGAGGAAACACATTCATTTGAGCAAGCTACTACATCATCTGTCGAAGATATTGGGATTCGGATGGACCGATTTGAACAAAGACAAGAACGGCTTGAACATCGACAAGATCAAATCCTATCTGTGCTGCAGCAAATTCATCAACAATTTGACTCTTTATTTAGGCACTTTAATTTTCCACCTCCTGAATCAGCTTATATGTGAACACAATCACCTATTGTTATTGTAAACTCTTTATGTTACTCACCATGATGCCCTTTGCCTTGATCCTTGATATGATTACCTGATGTATTTATTTGTGAGCATATCCAGAGTTACAAACATCTCTCATTGTTTAATCTCGTTATTCATTGTAGGATTTTACATTGAAACTAAATATTTTTATAACTACTTTGAAAACCTTGTGCCTTGGTTTCCATAATAAATATGATTTGAGAAAATGATATACCAATGCAGTTGATGAGTTATGACATTGTCATGATATTATTATTGCCATAACACTAAACATCAACTAGCTGATATTTTTATAAAACCTCTAAGTGAAGAACAATTTGATTTCATAAGAAGAGAATTAGGAATGTTGATGTGTCCGAATACATAAACTTGTTGAAATTATTTTTCGGACTTTATTGATTGATTGATCAATTTCACTTAATTGCTATGATGATTTTACACAATTACATGTTAGAAATTATGTGTATGAATATAAAAAATTTCCATGATGATAAGCATGTTTTGTCTTCATGATCATATTTGAAAATCAATAGCACAGTCTCGTCCGAATGCATGAAAGTCTTAATTTCGTTTTCGGATTCTCTTAAATATCAGAGTTTCTCGATACATTATCCTCTTCTGGACTTAATAAAGCATATTGTTGAATCTCGTATTTTGATGATGAAACCACTTGATATATGTTTATGATTTAATCTGCATTTTGAGTGACGTAGGATGCTTCGATCAGGATAAGACAATTAAAGCAGGAAAATCATGTTGTGCCGGAGGAACATGTCAGAAGATTGGACGTCGGGCCGGTGGATCGGTCGACGTATCGACAGAAGGCTTCGGGCCGTGGACTCGGGCATCGGGCCAAGAAGAGCGGGTATTGTGCCAAGGATATCAGAACTCGCCAAGTGGATCGTCGCAACTCCAGGAGTTTGCCGGAAGTCCACAGGAGCATCACCAAGGGTTCATCGGATGATCAACGGAAGTTCACTGGAAGCTCGCCGGAAGAAGCGATTGACGCAATGGAGCAAGTTGTAGTAAATGTCTTAGGAAAAATCATAGTTAGCACAATGATTAAGTTGGAAATGGGAGGTGATCCCATTAACTTAATCTTGGGGCAATTGGGCCCCTGAAAAACCCAAATTGGGCCGAATGGATCAACCCATTCGGACCCTGATTTCTAGCGGGAGGTGCAACCGCCCAAGCTAAGAGGTAGCACCGCCTGGGCTAAGTCTCCGAGCGAGACTGGGCGGTGCAACCGCCCTAGCCAGGAGGTGGCACCGCCTGGGCTCAGTCTCCGAGCGAGACTGGGCCGTGCAACCTCCCTTGACAAGAGGTGGCACCGCCTGAGCTCGGTCTTTGAGCTCTGTCAAGCGGTGCAACCGCCTCAGTCAGGAGGTGCAACCGCCTGAGCTCGGTCTTCGAGCTCTGGCAGGAGGTGCAACCGCCCCTGACAGGAGGTGGCACCGCCTAGAGGCTCAGTCTTTGAGCTCTGCTAGGCGGTGCAACCGCTCCAGTCAGGAGGTGCAACCGCCTAATCCCGGAATTCCGGGAATTGACAGTTTTGAGCTCCAAATTTGAATTACGTTGGGGCCTATAAATACCCCACCCATTCAGCACTGAAAGGTAATCAACTTACACCGAAATCTTGATCTTTTTTTATGATTCTTAGAGCTCAAAATTGTTGTAAAGGCCAAAAGTTCTTCTCCCTCTGTTCTTCCAAGTTCTGAGTTGTAAAGAGAGGAGAGAAAATTCTGTAAGGGTTGTCACCTAAGCCCATCAAAAGGAGTGAAACTGTAAAAGGGTGGTTGGCCTTCGCCTATTGAAGGAAGGCCTCTAGTTGACGTCGGTGACCTCGTCGGTGGAGGAAGCCAAAAGTGGAGTAGGTCAAGATTGACCGAACCACTCTAAATCTCGGTTTGCATTTGCTTTGAGCATCTTATCTTTACTGCAAACCTCCTCAATAGCTTACTGTCTTCTGTGTTTTTATGAACGTGTTTCAAAGTTCAGTGCTTTCCGAATCGAGGTTTAAGACGCAAATCAGTTTTATCGTACGAACGTCGTATTTCAGTTTGCGCTTACATTCTGATTTCCATTATAACTGCAAACTGACTTTATATCTTTGCTTTAACTGCATCTTGCTTATCTCAAGTTAAAGTGGTTTATGAATCAGCTTTTATACCGAAATCGCTTTTATCGTACGAACGTCGTATTTCAGTTTGCGCTTATATTCTGATTTCCATCATAACTACAAACTACGTTCATATCTTTGCTGCATCTCTCCTAGTCAAAAGTTGAAGTGATTTACGAATCGGCTTTCTTACCAAAATCACTTATATTGCACGAAAGCAATTTTTGATTTTAATCGCAGAAGGTTTTCCACTGCACTAATTCACCCCCCCCCCCCCCCCCTCTTAGTGCTCTTGATCTTAACAATTGGTATCAGAGCCCGGTATTTCTCATTTCAGATTTACACCCGAGAGAAATGGCTCTTCATGGCTTTCAAGAGGGCTTATCAGTTGTTCGTCCACCATTGTTTAACGGATTGGACTACACTTATTGGAAAACTCGAATGAGAGTTTTCTTGATTTCTATGAATTTTGATTTATGGAATATCATTGAAAACGGTTTTCAACTTCCCTCTAAACCGATGAACGAATGGTCAGATTTGGAGAAGTAGTATTTTTCTTTAAACGCAAAGGCTATGAATGCCTTATTTTGCGCTTTGGACAAAAATGAGTTCAATCGGATTTCTACTTGTGAAACGGCTTTTAACATTTGGCGAACACTTGAACACTTGATGACATATGAAATGGTGCATAATGCACTTGATGAACATGATGAACAAAATCACCTTCCAAAGAACAAGAAGGATTTGGAACTCCGGACAAATGAATACCACTTGAGCGATGACTCAAGTGATGAGGACAGTGATGAACTTGAACTTCGAACACTAAATCTTAATAAGTTTATTAAACAAAAATCTAAAATAAACAATAAACTTGATCGAAGGAAGAGGCCAAAGAAGAAGAACACAAAATGGGATGAATCGAGCTCCTCCGAAGACGAGGAGAAAATCAAGAAAGGCGAGGTGGCAAACTATGCCTTATTCGCTTTCAATGATGAGGTAATCGAAATCTCCCTAATTTATTTTGAAATTACTTGATGCTTTCATGATGTATTTTCTTTTTTAGTTTAGAATTAATGTTTAAAAATTATGATCATGCTAGTAATTTCGAAAATGAAAATATTGCATATTTTATAAACAAACAAAATGATTTTGATTGAAAATATGAAATCATGGTTAAGAAGTAATAATGTGTATCATGTTGATGTCCATTGTTATTTCTCGATTTTGAGTATATTAAATCATGTTTAATTTGAAGTTATGATAAATGAGTATATATTTTTGAAATTATGTATGATGATTATTGATAATTATGGATTATCGATTTTCATGATAATAACAGTGGCTTTAAAAATTGATGCATGTTTTGATTTGACATAAATGAAAAGGCATACTAACATGAAATCGATCACTTAACATGAAACACTTAAAAAAAAAGGGGGGGAAAATATATTATCAATGAAATCATGAATCTATTTATGTTATAAATTTTGTGAGCCACAAAAATGATTTTGATGATTTAAATTTGAAATGAGCTTTATCAAAATCATGATCGTGATTTGTCAAATTGAATGAATTGAAAATGAATGATGATTTTTCTCTTGAATGATTGTGATTTGTATTCCTTATATTCACGATATGATTCTTTGTATTCATGAAAGGTTTATCTCATCACCCAATTATTTTCTTCTTGATATTCCTTATGTGATGATATGAATACATGAAATATTCATTAATTTATTTTGATGTATACAAATGAAAAGTTATGATCATGCATGGTAGGATATAATTTGACAAAATTGATACCATCATGATATGAAGCATTTATGATTTGCAATGATGCATGCAATACTTGAGCTTTTTAATTATGATGTGATGTATTGCATATGATGTAAATCATGATTTAAAATGCTAAGAGTTGTTACTAAAATGATGTATTATAAATGTTGATTTAATGTCATGAATACTCTAAATGATGAATATTTGGTATCATGATCAAAATATTGATAAATAGTTAAAAATTTAAGTATCATATATAATATGCTCATAATATTGATTGATTTATTCAGTATCATGCATGAATGAAATATAAGGTTTTTGAAATTGTGCATGTTCGAATTTGAAAATATAATGATGCACAAATAAGATTAAAACCTACCTTTGTCATGATTTAGAAATTAATGTAAAGGGTCTTCCCTTCTTTTTGCCAATGACATAGGGGGAGAAAGAGTTACTAATGTGCATATCTCAAAGAGAATTGCTAGCTTGCGTGTCTTAAAATTGTAAACTTGCCATCGTACTACCATAATGATGAGCATACCTTATCTTCATAATTGTATTTGAAAAACTATGGCAAAAATACGTCCTAATGATTGAACGCATTAAAATTATTTTGAACTTTCTTGATTGAATGATCAAATCACTTGATTGACATAATGATTTTACACAATTACATGTTGGAAATTATGTGCTTGAATACAAAACTTCCATGATAACAAGCATGCTTTACCTTCATGATTGTAATTGAATATCTATAGCAAAACCTTGTCCGAATGCAAGAAAGAAGTCAAATTTCATTTTCGAATTCTCTTGATCCTAACATATCAAGTTAACTCTCTTCCGAACTTAACAAGCATATGTAATATCAAGTTTAATTCATATCATTGATTTTTGACATATGGAATCAACTAGCAAATACATCTCTCGTACACTTATTATGTGAACAATATTTTGTTTTGAGAAATGGATTTGATGAAATGATTCCTGCTTATAAATTCCTTCTTGAAAAAGGAAGTCATTTTTACGTACAAGGATTTGATTCACATACATATCTTGATACTTGTAAAAATGAAACGTGCTTTAATATCTTATCAATTTTACCTTCATTCGAGTAAGCTCAGAAATAGCTTTCCTCCTTCATGTAAAAAGAAAATAACAAATAAAATGGAAGAAGTTTTCAAAGCTATCTCCATGTCATGTTTTCCTTGAGATGTTTGAATATTTGGTATCTTATCACTCTTTGTTGAAAAGTGACATGAACCTGCTTATGGCATCGCACTTATATTTAAAATTTACTTATATCGTTCTCCTTTTTGTTGATGACAAAGGGGGAGAAATATATGAATTGATGCTATGAACACTGATGCTATGATTATGCCATGCTTGCATCATCAAGAGATATATGAATTAATATGATTGCCATATTTGCAATGCTTGCATCATCAAGAGATATATGAATTGATGCTATGATTGCCAAATTTGCATTATGCCATGTTTGCATCATGCGTTAAGATATCAAGAACTTGTATCGTAATTTTACGCGTTGATATCTTACCATGTGATGAAATGCTACAATTGATAAACATTTGAAATGTTTGCATTATGATATCAAAAGCTTACATCGTAATTTTACATGTTGATATTTGATAATAGCAAACTTGCATGATGATAAAACTTGATATTATGTTTTTCATGCAACGAGTTGAACCAATATCACAAACACTTGATTGTGGTACTTCTCATTTTTGTTGATGCCAAAGGGGGCGAAGTATGTTGATGACATGACATGTTATGCATAAGGTTATGCATAAGTTCATGATAACATGTTGCAAGTATTCATGATGAATATTGCAATGACTTGAATTCAGTTTGAATTCAAGATTCTATCAATATGGCATATTGATAGGGGGAGTTTGTTTAAACTCCGGGAGTTAAGGTTACTCTGTCATCAAGTAGTTGTCATCATAAAAAAGGGGGAGATTGTTGAATCTCATATTTTGATGATGAAACCACTTGATATATGTTTATGATTTAATCTGCGTTTTGAGTGACGCAGGATGCTTCGATCAGGATGAGATAATTAAAGCAGGAAAATCATGTTGTGCCGGAGGAACATGTCAGAAGATTGGACGTCGGGCCGGTGGATCGGTCGACGTATCGACAGAAGGCTTCGGGCCGTGGACTCGGGCATTGGGCCAAGAAGAGTGGGTATTGTGCCAAGGATATCGGAGTTGCGGAGTCAACTGGCCGATTCGGCAATAGGCTGCAGGAGAGAACGATGCGCCGAAGAATCGGACGAAGCGTCAAGGGACCAATGACATGCCGGACAACTTGGTTAATTGCTTAGGATTAATTGTCTCGATCGAAGTTTTGTTTTAAGTGTGCAGGATTAACTATGATGGAAGAAAGACATGCAGCAGCAGTTGCGCCGGAGTCAAGACAATGATCACGTTGGGAGTTCGAGAGTTCGACGGAAGTTCGGACAGTCGTCGGAGGTTCTACGGGAACAAATCCGAGAAGTCCATGAGCTTGCCAAAGAAGCTCCTCGGAACTCACCAAGTGGATCGTCACAAGTCCAGGAGTTTGCCGGAAGTCCGTAGGAGCATCACCGAGGGTTCATCGGATGATCGACGGAAGTTCGCTGGAAGCTCGCCGGAAGAAGCGATTGACGCACCGGAGCAAGTTACAGAAAATGTCTTAGGAAAAATCATAGTTAGCACAATGATTAAGTTGGAAATGGGAGGTGATCCCATTAACTTAATCTTGGGGCAATTGGGCCCCTGAAAAACCCAAATTGGGCCGAATGGATCAACCCATTCGGACCCTGATTTCTGGCGGGAGGTGCAACCGCCCAAGCCAGGAGGTAGCCCCGCCTGGGCTAAGTCTCCGAGCAAGACTGGGCGGTGCAACCGCCCCAGCCAGGAGATGGCACCGCCTGGGCTCAGTCTCCGAGCGATACTGGGTGGTGAAACCTCCCTTGACAAGAGGTGGCACCGCTTGAGCTCGGTCTTCGAGCTCTGCCAGGCGGTGCAACCGCCTCAGTCAGAAGGTGCAACCGCCTGAGCTCGGTCTTTGAGCTCTGGCAGGAGGTGCAACTGCCCCTAACAGGAGGTGGCACCGCCCAGAGGCTCAGTCTTCGAGCTTTGCCAGGCGGTGCAACCGCTCCAGTCAGGAGGTGCAACCGCCTGATCCTGGAATTCCGGGAATTGACAGTTTTGAGCTCCAAATTTGAACTGGGTTGGGGCCTATAAATACCCCACCCATTCAGCACTGAAAGGTAATCAACTTACACCGAAATCTTGATCTTTTTCTGTGATTCTTAGAGCTCAAAATTATTGTAAAGGCCAAAAGTTCTTCTCCCTCTGTTCTTCCAAGTTCTGAGTTGTAAAGTGAGGAGAGAAAATTCTGTAAGGGTTGTCTCCTAAGCCCGTCCAAAGGAGTGAAACTATAAAAGGGTGGTTGGCCTTCGCCTATTGAAGGAAGGCCTCTAGGTGACGTCGGTGACCTCGTCGGTGGAGGAAGCCAAAAGTGGAGTAAGTCAAGATTGACCGAACCACTCGAAATCTCGGTTTGCATTTACTTTGAGCATCTTATCTTTACTGCAAACCTACTCAATAGCTTACTATCTTCTGTGTTTTTACGAATGTGTTTCAAAGTTCAGTGCTTTCCGAATCAAGGTTTAAGACGCAAATCAGTTTTATCGTACGAACGTCGTATTTCAGTTTGCGCTTACGTTCTGATTTCCATTATAACTGCAAACTGACTTTATATCTTTGCTTTAACTGCATCTCGCCTTATCTCAAGTTAAAGTGGTTTATGAATCAGCTTTTATACCAAAATCGTTTTTATCTTACGAACGTCGTATTTCAATTTGCGCTTATATTCTGATTTCCATCATAACTGCAAACTGCGTTCATATCTTTGCTGCATCTCTCCTAGTCAAAAGTTGAAGTGATTTACGAATCGGTTTTCTTACCAAAATCACTTCTATCGCACGAAAGCAGTTTTCGATTTTAATCGCAGAAGGTTTTCCGCTGCACTAATTCACCCCCCCCCCCCTCTTAGTGCTCTTGATCTTAACACATATGTCATAACGAGTTTAATTCTCATCATTGTTGACATATGAAATACATCTCTCATACACCTATGTGAATAATATTCTTTAAAGAAATGGATTTAATAAAATGATTCCTGATTATATGAATGATAGTGTTTTTACTAACAAGGATTCGTTTCTAATACATATCTTGATCCTTGTGAAAATGAAGCAAGATTTAATCTCTCATCAATTTTAACTTCATTTAAAGTAAACTCACAAATAGATGGTGGAGATGCGGGGTAAAAATAGAATTGATATCTCCATGTCATGGTTGCATAATTGACTCATTATTGAAAATGACATGAACCTAGTAATGGCATCACACTTATGCTCAAAATTCACTTATATTGTTCTCCTGGTATCACAATTACCATGCTTTTTGTTGATGACAAAAGGGGAGAAATATATGAGTATTAATGCCATGCTTGCATCACCAAGAGATATATGAATTGATGCTATGATTGCTATAATCTGCATTATGCCTTGTTTGTATCATGTCAAGATATCAAACAAAAACTCTTACTTCGCAGTTTTACATGTTGATATCTTACAATATGATGAATTGCTACTATTACCATCATTCAAATTTGTAATGTAAAATTTGAAAATGAATGTCAATCCTTGACATCATCTTCACAGAGATACATCATGATGGGAATCATGATGGGAGTATTGATAAGTTTAAATGATTTTAACTTATCAATATGTCTCTTGAATTCAAAGGTTTTGAATTCAAGAATGACTTATCTCAAGTATGGCATATAGATAGGGGGAGTTAAGGTTAACTTCATTATCAATTGATTGTCATCATCAAAAAGGGGGAGATTGTTGAATCTCGGATTTTGATGATGAAGTCAATTGTCATTTGTTATCTAATCTATATGTTGAGATAAGTGTGCAGGATTAACTACGATGAAAGTAAGATATGCAGCAGGAGTTGCGCCGGAGTCAAGACAATGATCACGTTGGGAGTTCGAGAGTTTGACAGAAGTTTGGACAATCGTCGGAGGTTCTGCGGGAACAAATCTGAGAAGTCCATGAGCTTGCCAAAGAAGCTCGTCGGAACTCGCCAAGTGGATCGTCGCAAGTCCAGGAGTTTGCCGGAAGTCCGCAGGAGCATCACCGAGGGTTCATCGGATGATCGACGAAAGTTCACTAGAAGCTCGCCGGAAGACGCGATTGACGCACCGGAGCAAGTTGCAGTAAATGTCTTAGGAAATATTATAGTTAGCATAATGATTAAGTTAGAAATGGGAGGTGATCTTATTAACTTAATCTTGGGGCAATTGGGCCCCTGAAAAACCCAAATTGGGCCGAATGGATCAACCCATTCGGACCCTGATTTCTGCCAGGCGGTGGCACCGCCTGGGCTCAGTCTCTGAGCGAGACTGGGCGGTGCAACCGCCCCTGACAGGAGGTGACTGCTAGGACTCTAGCTAGGAGAGTCCTAATTGAGAGGGACATTCATGTAAAACCTACCTAAGCCGACCCCTATTAAAGAGGTGAAGTGGCCAGCTAGGGTTAGGAGGTTATTTCTTAGAGAAGAATAAGGAGTTGTAAAGGAATAGGAGTCTTGAGTAGGAGTCCTATTAAGAGTTGGTTAGAAGTAGAAGTCTTGAGTAGGAGTCCTATTAGGAGTTGGTTAGAAGTATGAGTCTTAAGTAAGAGTCCTATTAGGAGTTAGGGTTTAAAAGCCCTATAAATAGTCATGTATTCCACCTCTTTTCATAAGCAATAGATGAATCTTTTCTGCAGCCTTTGAGCAGCAATTTGGAGGGAGGAACCCCTATAGAGTTCCAAGGAGGCCGATCCCCTAAAGAGATCAACCCCAAGTTTAGAATCTGCAAGGGTTCTAACACCTGATATCAGAGCAGCGTTCTCGGCATCTCGCTGCCCTTCCACAGCCATCCATCAACCCTCCACAACCACCCAAAGCAATTCCCATAATTGCTTAAAAGATCGTCGCCAAATTCCGGCATCATCTCCACCACCACGGATCATCCTTTGATCTCCCCGTGAATTGCAATAGGTTCTGGTTTTCTACCTTACTGCTGTTGCAATTTAGTTATCCTTATTTGAAAATCCCAAAAAAATTATTCCTATTTTGCTGCATAAACTTTTCATCATAAAGTTTTCATCTCTACGACGAAAGATACATTGCAGAATTCCAACCGTATAGCACTGTCTTTTTGATCTTGCTACTGTGTTTTTTCTATCCAAATCTCTACGAAATTTTTATGACATCTTTGATACTTCCTAACAGCAGATTTTCCTTTGGTTTTGTCAAAAAATTCTCAATATAAACCATTGATATTTTACGTCTAATCTACTATACTTGAAAATTTGCACTATAAAATTTCAGCCACATAGCACTGTTTGTTTGATCTTGATACTACGTTGTTTCTATCCAAATCTCTATAATATTTTTATGATAGCTTTGACACTTCCTAATAGTAGATTTCCCTTTAGTTTCATCAAAAAATTCTCAATATAACCTACTGATCTTTTAAATCCAATCTGCTATACTTAAAAATCTGTGCTGCAAAAAATTTCAGCCGCATATTGTTGCCTTAACCCATCTATTTGCAATATTTTTTGAATGAAATTTCTTATACACTTCATAGATCATCTTGGCTTCCATCTATGATTGATATATTAAGAAATTCATCTCTAAAAATGATTTTGTGTTGTTGCAAATTTTCATCGTAACCCGCTGAAATTTCTCGACGAGAATTCTGCAATCGCAACTTGCACCAATTTTCTTACTGTTATACTGCTGAAATTTTCTTGATTAAATTAGATATCCTTGCTGTCATATAAACTGTGATTTTGCTATCAATTCCCTCCTCAATTCTCTCAAGTTTTTGGTGGAAATTACATCGAGAAACCGTTGTTTCTTCGACGATAATTCTACTCTTACAAGACAGCACATACTTGCTGCAACTTCCACTTATTTCTATCAAACCTTTGCTACCATCTACCACAGATCCAAAACTTTCATCTACAGCCCTAAAACTCCACCAAACCATACCCTCAAACTGCACCCAAAATAGCCACAAAACAAGCCTAAACCGTAGCCTACATCCACCGATCTACCAACCCTTTCGACCATCACCTCTCTCAACCAATACATGCCTTTAACCCGACAACAAAAGAAAGATCTTAACATCATAGATTTGGTGGCATATACTATGGCATCTGAGGAGGTAATCAATGCTAAATTCGAAGCCTTCGAGGCGCGAATGGAGGATAAGATTCGGACGCTCTTTACCGAACTCAGATTGGGCCGACCACTAAGCCCGAAGAAATCACATCAAGGAGAGAGCTTTGCCCAATCGCATCAAGCCCAAAGAGATGACTTCCAAAAGAGGGGAGGTTCTATGATCAATCCCAACTATCCACGCATGAGGGTGGACTTCCCTAGATGGGAAGGAGACCCGATTGATTGGATTTCGCGTGTGAAGCGATATTTTTGGTACCACAAAACCGCAGACGCATCTATGGTGAAAATTGTAGCTATACATCTTGAAGGGGATGCTATACAGTGGTTTGACTAGTTTGAACACACTTATGGAGTCCTTTCATGACGACAATTCAAAGAAGGATTGCTGATCTGCTTCAGACCAACCAATTACGAGAATATTGACGGACAATTAGCAAAGATCCGACAAACCTCAACCATTCAGGAGTACCTGTTAGAGCTAGCCCCAGGAAATTTACCACAAGGTAATTTTGGCAACACGACAAAGACAATAAAGCAGAAAGAATAAAAGCGAGACAAGAACACCAGAACACCAGATATACGTGGTTCGGTCAATTGACTTTGACCTACATCCACGGACGAAAGAGGAGCAAATTACTACTGCAAAAGAGGGACAATTATAAATGCCTTAGGAAGATGTTCCTAGGCCATAAAACACTCGAAAATACTAAACAAGAAAAACCAAACTATAAGTCCAAACTATTTAAATAAGTATGGACTTAAACCAAAGCAAACACTTAGGTTTTTCTTGTGGTGCCACTTATGGTACCTCTTGTGGTACATCTGACTTCAAAGCCCAAGCTCTTATTCATAGTTCCAATAGGAGATAACAAGCCTAATTTTCCTGATGTGGGACTATGGGACTTGCCAAACTAACAAATCTCTACCTTGGCATGTCCCAACAAAACTTGCTCCACCTTCTTCATAACAGCCCCAACGGGCAATCACCAACAATGAACACCAATTAAGTCCAAGCACTGCTTGAACTTGTAAATCGGAAGAGGCTTCATAAGCATATCAGCTCGATTGTCTATCGTATGAATTTTCTGAACAAGGACCTTTCTTTCAGCAATGGCATCCCATTTGCATCCAACAATTCTGATGGAGAGATTCAATTTCTTTATTCATCGCAATCAACCACTTAGCGGAATTATCACAAGAAACTGCATCTGAGTAGGAAGTAGGCTTACCAACTTCACTTGTCTCTTCTGCAACAAACAAAGCATATGCAACCAAATTTGCATATCTTTGTGGTGGTCGAATATCTCTCCGTGGTCTATCCTTGGCTATGGAATATTGCTCTTCCTCTAGATCATCTGCGTTAGTAGACTCGGGACCACCTACTGGCATTCTTTGAGTAGAAGAGTTCGACTTAAAAGAATCTGAACTACCAATCTCAAGCTCCACCTGCTTCTGCCCACTATCATTTGTACAACTAGTAGAATCCTCTTTGGAAGATAACATAGACAATTCATCAAAAGTAACATCTCTACTGATTATAAATTTTGGGGATTTGGGATCAGAACACCATAATCTGTATCCTTTCACCCCAGAAGCATACCCAAGGAAAATACACTTTTTAGCCCGAGGCTCTAATTTTCCTTCATTTACATGCATGTATGCTGGACACCCAAAAATTTTTAAATCAGAGTAATCAACAGGAGTACCTGACCAAACTTCCTCCGGAGTTTTAAAGTTAAGTGCTGTAGAAGAAGCGCGGTTGACAATGTAACAGGCCATATTAATCGCCTCTGCCCAAAAGTCCTTTGTCAACCCTGCATTTGAGATCATACACCTTGCTCTCTCTAAGAGTGTTCTGTTCATACATTCGGCCACACCATTTTGTTGAGGTGTCATCCTAACAGTGCGATGCCGAACGATTCCTTCATTTTTGCAGAATTCTTCAAAATCACCTTCACAAAATTTCATGCCATTATCTGTTCGAAGCTGCTTAATCTGTTTACATGTTTGCTTCTCAATCAAAGCCTTCCATTGTTTAAAGGTTAGAAAAATATCATTTTTATGCTTCAGAAAATAAACCCAAACTTTCCTGGAATAATCGTCAATGAAAGTCAACATATACCTAGCACCACCCTTAGATTGAACATGAGTTGGACCCCAAAGGTCTGAATGAATATAGTCAAGAGTACCTTTCGTTTTGTTAACTGCCAGAGAAGTGAAGCTGACTCTTTTCTGCTTTCCAAAAATGCAGTGTTCACAAAAATCAAGTGGCCAAGTACTCTGTCCACAAAGTAGACCCCTTTTGCTCAATAAGCTCAAACTTTTTTTGCTCATATGACCCAAACGCATATGCCATAATTTGGTGATGTCAGAATCAGACAATGATGATGATGAAACTTCAACCGAACCTGTGATAGTAGTTCCCTGCAGAATATACAAGCTACCAGACCTACAAACTTTCATAGCAAAAAGGGCACTTCTAGAAACTTTCATAACTCCACCTTCAGCTGTGTATTTACACCCAAGGGCCTCTAGGGTGCCTAAATAGATGAGATTCTTTTTTAAATCAGGAACATGTCTAACATTAGTGAGCATCCTCACAATACCATCATGCATTTTAATTCGGATTGTTCCTCTACCAACAACATCACATGCGGCATTATTGCCCATCAAAACAATTCCACCATTACAAGATTCATATGTGGAAAATAAATCCCTATTAGGACACATGTGATAAGAACAACCTCAATCTAAAATCCATTCATTTTTAGACCTCGTCCTGTCATCAATAGCAGAGAAAATATTTCCAACATTCTCATCAGTTGCTACACTAACTTCAGCGGATTCAATAGTTTTCTCAACAAATTTTTCCTTTTGCTTTAATTTATTTTTTAATTTAAAGCAATCAGATTTAATGTGCCCCATTTTATGACAATATCTGCATTCCAAATTTCTATGTTTGGATTTAGATCTAGATTTAGATCTACTACTATCAAATTCTCTTTTATCCATTCTCCCCCTAACAACCAGACCCTCAACCTGATTCTCTCTACTTTCCCCAGTGATATTCTATCTGCTTCTTAGATTTCAGTGCAGATTTAATTTCTTGATACGAAACCATTTCTTTTCCATAAATCAAAGTATCACGGAAATGCTTAAAAGATTGGGGAAGAGAACACAAGAGTAACAAAGCCTTATCCTCATCATCAATTTTTGCATCTATATTCTCCAAATCCATAACCAAAGAATCAAACTTATCAAGATATGAGAGTATAGATGTACCTTCAGTCATCCGAAGCATATATAGACTCTGCTTCAAGTAGAGACGATTCTCCACTGTCCTCTTCATGTACAAGGCTTTAAGCTTGTCCCACATGCTCTTAGCCATAGCCTCCGTAGCTACCTCCCGTAAAACCTCGTCAGAGAGATTTAGAATGATGCTTGATCGGGCCTTCTTATCCATACCCGCAAGCTCTTCTTTTGACATATCATCTGGAATGCTCTCGGCTCCCTATAGTACCAAATCAACTCCGTCTTGAACCAGAATGGCCTCCATCTTGAGTTGCCACAAGCCGAAGTTGACATTTCTGTCGAATTTCTCGACAACAATCTTTGTTATTGTCATCATTGCCAAAAGATTCTAGAACAAGGCTCTGATACCAGTTTGTTAGAGCTAGCCCTAGGAAATTTACCACAAGGTAATTTTGGCAACACAACAAAGACAATAAAGCGGAAAGAATAAAAGCGAGATAAGAACACCATAACACCAGATATACATGGTTCGGTCAATTGACTTTGACCTACATCCACGGACGAAAGAGGAGCAAATTACTACTACAAAAGAGGGACAATTACAAATGCCTTAGGAAGATGTTCCTAGGCCATAAAACACCCAAAAATACTAAATAAGAAAAACCAAATTATAAGTCCAAACTATTTAAATGAGTATGGACTTAAACCAAAGCAAACACTTAGGTTTTTCTTGTGGTGCCACTTATGGTACCTCTTGTGGTGCATCTAACTTCAAAGCCTAGGCCCTTATTTATAGTTCCAATAGGAGATAACAAGCCTAATTTTCCCGATGTGGGACTATGGGACTTGCCAAACTAACAGTACCAAACCAGGTTTGAAAGGTTATCCAATCAAACTCATGATTAGTCTCAAAAATAGCTATTGACGACCTTCATTGAGGGCTTGAAGCCAGAGATCCGTGGAGAAGTTAAAGTGCGACAACTGTACACTCTTATGGCAACCATCTCTTTCGCACGACATCAAGAGGAGCGATTGAATCATGAAGTTTGGAGGACTAGAGTTGCTCCTTAACCAGAAATACTGAAGCCCTCAGCCCCCCCACTATCGATCGAGTCCCTGCACCAAAGAAGTTGACAAGAGAAGAGCTTCGGGAGCAATCTGCGAAGCGGTTATGTTGGCATTGCGATGGGCTGTGGAGTTACGAGCATCGCTGTAGTAAAGGGAGACTTCTTATGATTGAACCAATAGAAGAAGAGGTCATTGAACATCCAGAAGAGAGCCTTAAACATGAAGAAGAAGATGCAAAAGAAGAGCCATAACCGACTGAAGTTACGGTACATGCACTAGCCGGCTACTCAAACCCGCAAACGATGAAAGTTGGAGGCCTTCTCAAACAACAACCGATCACTGTTCTCATCGACATGGGCATTACTAATAACTTTCTAAACAGTATGGTTGCTGTCCAGATGGCTTTATCTATCGAGAATTACAGCAGGTTTGACGTTAAGGCTGCTGATGGTTGGATTTTGAAGTATGATAGTAGGCACCCGCAAGTGAAACTGTTGTTGATCATGAGGCCATACCAAGAGATAATTGCATATTTCTTCCTTCTCCCTCTTGATGATCATGAGGCCATGCTCAGAATTAAATGGTTGATGACATTAGGTGATATTTCTTGAAATTTTATGCAACTAATTATGAAATTTTACAGTAAGGAGAAACAGGTGATATTGAACGGGAAACGTGGGGGCGACGTAACAACGATTTGCACACAACAAATGGAGAAGGTTTTGCATAAAGCATGCAGCAGCTTTTTGGTACAACTTGAGCAGCAAACTAAGGGAGAGCCAACAAAATTTGAAGATCCAAATCTACTTCCTTTGCTTGCTGAATTTTCAAATATATTTGACGAACCGCACAACCTACCTCTTACCCGTCGGTATGATTATTGTATAATGATTCTTCTAGGAAAATCTCCAGCAAATGCTCAGCCATATTAGTATCCACATCTCCAAAAGGATGAAATAGAAAGGATTATAAAATAGATGCTGAAAACAGGAGTTATTCGGCCATGTTGCAGCCCCTACTCTTCATCGGTGCTCCTCATACGAAAGAAGGATGGAATATGGCGATTATGTATTGATTACCGAGCTCTCAATGGCATAACCATCAAGGATAAATATCCTATTCCAGTAGTAGATGAGTTGCTAGATGAAAGGGAGCACAAATCTTCATAAAGCTGGACCTTCGATCTGGGTATCATCAAATACGAGTATGTGAAGAAGACATACCGAAAACCACCTTTTGAACACACAACAACCACTATGAATTTTTGCTTTCTTCAAAAGAAGGTAGAATATCTTGGGCATATCATATCAGAGGAAGGTGTGGCAGTAGACCCCTTCAAAATTATAGCAATGCAAAACTGGCTGACCCCGAGGAACATAAAATTGCTACATGGCTATCTAGGTTTAACAGACTTCTACTGCAAGCTCGTGAAAAACTATGGAGAGATCAGTGCACCACTTACTTCCTTACTGAAAAAAGATGTCTTCCAATGGTCGGACAGAGCCTCCGCTGCCTTCAACAAACTTAAGGCAGCCATGACGACGACGTCGGTGCTAACACTACCAGATTTTAACCGACCCTTCATTATTGAGGCCGACACATCTGGAGTCGGAATTGGAGCCATTCTCATGCAAGATGGTCGACCACTCACATACACTAGCAAGGCATTATCTCCCTCCCATCAAAATAAGTCAACATATGATAAGGAGATGCTCGCCATTGTGCGCGCAGCAACGAGGTGGAGACCCTACTTGATTGGCCGACGATTTCAAATTAAAACCAACCATAAAAGCCTCAAGTACTTTTTAGAGCGAAAGATATCATCCCCTGAGCGGTAAAAATAGGTAACAAAACTTCTTGGATTTGATTATGAAATAACTTACAAAAAGAGGAAACAGAATGTTCTTGCAGATACGCTTTCGCAGCTACCCGAGCAAGTTGAAGTTTCGGTCGTTTCAATTCCGACCAGTGACTTTCTTAAGGATATTAAGATGGAATGGTAGGAAGATTCAGAAACTAGTAAGATTATAAAAAAATTGGAGGAAGCACCAAGCCCCATGGCTCATTACAATTGGGACTCAAAAGAATTACACTATATGGGACGCATTGTGTTTATGATAAATTCTACTTGCACTTCACGAGCAGATTTTGGACAAAGTTATTCAATATGCAGGGTACTAAATTGAAAAGGAGTATAGCATATCACCCACAAATCGATGGCCAGACGAAAGTTGTAAATAGGTGCTTGGAGACAACCCAAAGCCACCCACCAAATATGACTACCCAAGGAGAACTTCTGACTCAGCCAAGTGCCATTATTGATCGATGGATCATGACTCAACGATGATGATCCACTACTGAATTGTTAATACAGTGGGTGAACCTACTAACAGAAGATGCCACTTGGGAGAACTATGATGACTTGAAGATCAAATTCCCAAAATTCATGAATCGTCAGCCTCGAGGACAAGGCTGATTTGAAGAGGGTGGGTTTGTTAGGACTCTAGCTAGGAGAGACCTAATTGAGAGGGACATTCATGTAAAACCTACCTAAGCTGACCCCTATTAAAGAGGTGAAGTGGCCGGCTAGGGTTAGGAGGTTATTTCTTAGAGAAGAATAAGGAGTTGTAAAGGAATAGGAGTCTTGAGTAGGAGTCCTATTAGGAGTTAGTTAGAAGTAGGAGTCTTGAGTAGGAGTCCTATTAGGAGTTGGTTAGAAGTAGGAGTCTTAAGTAAGAGTCCTATTAGAAGTTTGGGTTTAGAAGCCCTATAAATAGTCATGTATTCCACCTCTTTTCATATGTAATAGATGAATCTTTTCTGCAGCCTTTGAGCAGCAACTTGGAGAGAGGAACCCCTATAGAGTTCCAAGGAGGCCGATCCCCTAAAGAGATCAACCCCAAGTTTAGAATCTGCAAGGGTTCTAACAGTGGCACCGCCTGAGCTCGGTCTTCGAGCTCTGGCAGGAGGTGCAACCGCCTCAGTCAAGCGGTGGCATCGCCTGAGCTCGGTCTTCGAGCTCTGGCAGGAGGTGCAACCGCCCCTGATAGGAGGTGGCACCGCCTAGAGGCTCAATCTTCGAGCTCTGCCAGGCAGTGCAACCGCCTCAGTCAGGCGGTGCAACCGCCAAATCCCAGAATTCTGGGAATTGACAGTTTTGAGCTCGGAATTCAAACTGGGTTGGGGCCTATAAATACCCCATCCTTTCAGCACTAAAAGGGCACTCAAACACACCGAAATCCTGATCTTATTCTGTGATTTTTAGAGCTCAAAATTATTGTAAAGGCCAAAAGTTCTTCTCCCTCTTTTCTTCCAAGTTCTGATCTTTAAAGAGAGGAGAGAAAATTCTGTAAGGGTTGTCTCCAAAGCCCATCAAAAGGAGTGAAACTATAAAAGGGTGGTTGGCCTTCACCTATTGAAGGAAGGCCTCTAGTGGACGTCGGTGACCTCGTCGGTGGAGGAAGCCAAAAGTGGATGTAGGTCAAGATTGACCGAACCATTCTAAATCTCGGTTTGCATTTACTTTGAGCATATTATCTTTACTACAAACCTCTTCAAAAGCTTACTACTTTCTGCGCATATACGATTGGGTTTCAAGCTTTGCACTTTCCGGATCGGAGTTTAGACGTAAATCAGTTTTATCGTACGATCATCATATTTCAGTTTGCGTTTGCATTTTGATTTCTATCATAACTGCAAACTGCCTTTATATCCTTGCTTTAACTGCATCTCGCTTAATCAAGTGATTTACGAATCAGCATTTAGATGTAAATCAGTTTTTTCGTACGAATATCATATTTCAGTTTACGCATATCATAACAAAGGTTTTTTCGTACGAATATCATAACAAATGTTTTGAATTCAAGAATGACTTATCTCAAGTATGGCATATAGACAGGGGGAGTTAAGGTTAACTCCATTATCAATTGATTGTCATCATCAAAAAGGGGGAGATTGTTGAATCTCGGATTTTGATGATGAAGTCAATTGTCATTTGTTATCTAATCTATATGTTGAGATAAGTGTGCAGGATTAACTACGATGAAAGTAAGATATGCAGCAGGAGTTGCGCCGGAGTCAAGACAATGATCACGTTGGGAGTTCGAGAGTTTGACAGAAGTTTGGACAATCGTCGGAGGTTCTGCGGGAACAAATCTGAGAAGTCCATGAGCTTGCCAAAGAAGCTCGTCGGAACTCGCCAAGTGGATCGTCGCAAGTCCAGGAGTTTGCCGGAAGTCCGTAGGAGCATCACCGAGGGTTCATCGGATGATCGACGAAAGTTCACTGGAAGCTCGCCGGAAGACGCGATTGACGCACCGGAGCAAGTTGCAGTAAATGTCTTAGGAAAAATTATAGTTAGCACAATGATTAAGTTAGAAATGGGAGGTGATCTCATTAACTTAATCTTGGGGCAATTGGGCCCTTGAAAAACCCAAATTGGGCCGAATGGATCAACCCATTCGGACCCTGATTTCTGCCAGGCGGTGGCACCGCCTGGGCTCAGTCTCTGAGCGAGACTGGGCGGTGCAACCGCCCCTGACAAGAGGTGACTGTTAGGACTCTAACTAGGAGAGTCCTAATTGAGAGGGACATTCATGTAAAACCTACCTAAGTTGACCCCTATTAAAGAGGTGAAGAGGCCGGCTAGAGTTAGGAGGTTGTTTCTTATAGAAGAATTAGGAGTTGTAAAGGAATAGGAGTCTTGAGTATGAGTCATATTAGGAGTTTGTTAGAAGTAGGAATCTTGAATAGGAGTCCTATTAGGAGTTAGGGTTTAGAAGCCCTATAAATAGCCATATATTCCTCCTCTTTTCATAAGCAATAGATGAATCTTTTCTGCAGCCTTTGAGCAAAAACTTGGAGGGAAAAACCCCTATAGAGTTCCAAGGAGGCCGATCCCCTAAAGAGATCAACCCCAAGTTTAGAATCCACAAGGGTTCTATCACCTAGTATTAGATCAGCGTTCTTGGCATCTCACTGCCCTTCCACAGCCATCCATCAACCCTCTACAGCTGCCTAAAGCAATTCCCACAATTGCTTAAAAGATTATTGCCAAATTCCACCGTCATCTCCACCATCGCGGATCGTCCTTTGATCTCCCCATGAATTGCAATAGGTTATGATTTCCTATCTTATTGCTACTGTAATTTAGTTATCCTTATTCAAAAATTCAAAAAAAATTGTTCTAAAATTGCTGCATAAACTTTTTGTCATAAAGTTTTCATCTCTACGACGAAAGATACATTGCAAAATTCCAACCGCATAGCACAGATTATTTGATCTTGCTACTATGTTTTTTCTATCCAAATCTCTATGAAATTTATATGACAGCTTTGACACTTCCTAATAGCATATTTTCCTTTAGTTTTGTCAAAAAATTCTAAATATAAACTATTGATCTTTTACATCTAATCTGCTATACTTGAAAATATGTACTGTAAAATTTCAGCCGCATAGCACAGATTGTTTGATCTTGCTACTATGTTTTTTCTATCTAAATCTCTACAAAATTTTTATGATAGCTTTGACACTTCCTAACAGTGGATTTTCCTTTGGTTTTGTCAAAAAATTCTCAATATAAACTACTGATATTCCACGTCCAATCTGCTATACTTGAAAATCTGCAGAAAATTTCAGCCACATATTGTTGCCTTAACTGATCTATTTGCAATCCTTTTTAAATGAAATTTCTTATACACTTCATAGATCATCTTGGCTTCCATCTAAGATTGATCTATTGAGGAATTCAACTCTAAAATTGATTTTGTGTTGCTACAAATTTTCGTCGCAAACTGCTGAAATTTTTCGACAAGAATTCTGTTATCGTAACATGCACCAATTTCCTTGCTGTTATAGTACCAAAATTATTTTAATTAAATTAGACATCCTTGCTGTCATATAAAATGAGATTTTTCTATCAATTCCCTCCTCAAATCTCTCTAATTTTTGGTGGAAATTTCGTCGAGAAACTGCTGTTTCTTCGATGATAATTCTGCTCGTACAAGACAACACAATTCTGTAGCAAACTTCCATTGATTTCTATCAAACCTTTACTGCCATCTACCACAGATCTAAAACTTTCATCCGTAGCCCTAAAACTCCACCAAACCACACTCTCAAACTGTACCCAAAATAACCACAAAACAATCCTAAACCGTAGCCTACATCCACTAATCCACTAAACCTTTCCACCATCACTTCTCTCAACCTATACATGCCTTTAACCCAATAACAAAAGAGAGATCTTAACATCATAAATTTGGAGACATATACTATGGCATTTAAGGAGGTAATCAATGTTAGGATCGAGAGCACTAAGAGGGGGGGGTGAATTAGTGCAGCGGAAAACTTTCTGCGATTAAAATCGAAAGCTGCGTTCGAACGATAAAAACAACTTCTGTATGAAAGTTGATACTAAGCAAGGTTAAAGTCAAACTATGCAAGCAGTTTGCAGTTATGATGAAAATCAGAATATCGGTGCAAACTGAAATCCGGCGTTCGTACAAAGAAACTAATTTACGTCTAAATGCAGATTCGTAAATCACTTGATTAGATAAGACACGGTTTAAGCAGGAGTATAAAGGCAGTGTGCAGTTATGGTAAAGCTCAAAATGTAAACGCAATCTGCAATATGATGATCATACGAAAAAGCAGATTTACGTCTAAACGCAGATTTACGTCTAAACACATATTTACGTCTGAACCTTGAAACTCGTTCGTAAAATCGCAGAGGGCAGTAAGCTATTGAGAAGTTTGCAGTGAAGGTAAAATGCTCAAAGGAAATGCAAACCGAGATTTAGAGTGGTTCGGTCAATCTTGACCTACTCCACTTTTGGCTTCCTCCACCGATGAGGTCACCGACGTCAACTAGAGGCCTTCCTTCAATAGGCGAAAGCCAACCACCCTCTTACAGATTCACTCCTTTTGACGGGCTTAGGAGACAACCCTTACAGAAGTTTTCTCTCCTCTCTTTACAACTCAAACTTTGAAGAACAGAAAGAGGAGAACTAGCAGTTTTGAGCTCTAAGAACCACAGAAAGACAGCAAGATTTCGAGTGTGTGTTCTGTGCTTTCAGTGCTGAATGGGTGGGGTATTTATAGGCCCCAACCTAGTTCAAATTTGGAGCTCAAATCTGTCAATTCCCGGAATTCCGGGGTCAGGCGGTTGCACCTCCTGATTGGGGCGGTTGCACCGCCTGGCAAAGCTCGAAGACTGAGCCTTTGGGCGGTGCCACCTCTGTCAGGGGCGGTTGCACCTCTCTGCCAGAGCTCGAAGACCGAGCTCAGGCGGTTGCACCGCTTGACTGGGGAGGTTGCACCGCCTGGCAGAGCTCGAAACTTGAGCTCTGGCGGTTCTACCTCTTGACAGAAGAGGTTGCACCGCCCAGTCTCGCTCGGAGACTGAGCCCGGGGCGGTGCCACCTCTTGGCTGGGGCGGTTGCACCGCCCAGTCTCGCTGGGAGACATAGCCTAGGCGGTGCTACCTCCTGGCTTGGGCGGTTGCACCTCCCACAACAATCAGGGTCCGAATGGGTTAATCCATTCAGCCCAATTTGATTCTTTCAGGGGCCCAATTGCCCCAAGATTAAGCTAATGGGATCACCTCCCATTTCTAACTTAATCAATGTGCTAACTATGATTATTTCCTAAGACATATTCTGCAGCTTGCTCCGGTGCATCAATCGCTTCTTCCGGCGAGTTTCCGGCGAACTTCCGTCGATCATCCGACGAACCCTCGGTGATCCTCCTGCGGACTTCCGGCAAACTCCTGGACTTGCGATGATCCACTTGGCAAGTTCCGACGAGCTCCTTTGGCAAGCTTCTGGACTTCTTGGATTTGTTCCCGCAGAACCTCCGACGACTGTCCGAACTTCCGTCGAGCTCTTGAACTCCCAACGTGATCATTGTCATGACTCTAGCGCAACTCCTGCTGCATGTCTTACTTTCATCGTAATTAATCCTGCACACTTATCTCAACACATAGATTAGACAAACAATTGGCAATTGACTTCATCATCAAAATCCGAGATTCAACAATCTCCCCCTTTTTGATGATGACAATCAATTGATAATGGAGTTAACCTTAACTCTCAGTGATAGCAACCATATCAACATCAGTGATAGTAAACATATCAGCATCAGTGATAGCAACCATATCAACATCAGTGATAGCAAACATATCAGCATCAGTGATAGCAACCATATCAACATCAGTGATAGCAAACATATCAACATCAGTGATAGCAAACATATCAACATCAGTGATAGCAAACATATCAATTCATATATTTCTCCCCCTTTGTCATCAACAAAAAGCATGGTAGATGTGATTCCAGGAGAACAATATAAGCAGGTTATCAAGCACATAAAGGAAGGCATGACACGTATAATGCTTTGAATACCTCTTCTCCTTGTATGTTATAATTCTTTGTGCATGAAAGAGGAAACTCATTTTTCCAAAAAAATTTACATAAGAGTGTACAGGAAAATCCGATTTTTAGCATTCAAATTGTTAAGCAAATCCGAAAATAAAATGAACTTTTCCATGCATTCGAACATGAGTAAGCTACTGACTTTCAAGGACAAAACATAATTTCCAACATGTTATTTGATTAAGTGATACCAAGGCATGTAATAGTAATCAAGTGATTTGATTATTCAATAAAGTCCGAAAAATAATTTTAACTAGTTTAAGTATTCTGACACATCAACATTCCTAATTCTCTTCTTATAAAATCAAATTGTTCTTCACTTAGAGGTTTTGTAAAAATATCAGCTAGTTGATGTTTAGTATCAATGAACTCTATGATTACATCATGATTCGTAACATGATCTCGTATAAAGTGATGTCTAATATCAATATGTTTTGTTCTTGAGTGTTGTATAGGGTTCTTTGTTAAGCATATAGCACTTGTGTTATCACATTTAATTGGAATATTTTTAAGATGAACTTTATAATCTTCTAAGGTGTTTTTCATCCATACAACTTGTGCACAGCATGCACTTGCTGCAATATATTCAGCTTCGGTTGTTGATAGTGCAACCGAGTTTTGTTTCTTAGATGACCAGGAAACAAGGGCATGTCCTAAGAATTGACATGTTCCTGATGTGCTTTTTCTATCTAATCTACAGCCAGCAAAGTCTGCATCAGCATAAGCAATTAACTCAAGATTCTCTGATTTTGGGTACCATAATCCTAGATTTGTGGTACCATTAAGATATCTAAGTATTCTTTTAACTGCTTTGAGATGAGATATCTTAGGGTTTGATTGAAATTTAGCACAAAGTCCTACACTGAACATGATGTATGGTCTTGTTGCAGTGAGGTAAAGTAAACTTCCTATCATACCCCTATAAGTTTTTTGATCGAAGCTTTCTCCACTTTCATCAATTTCGAACTTAGTGGAGGTGCTCATAGGAGTGTTAATGGCTTTTGAGTTCTTCATATTAAACTTCTTTAGTAAATTCATAGCATATTTAGTTTGACTAATAAAGATGCCATTGCTTAGTTGTTTGATTTGTAAACCTAAGAAGAATGTTAACTCTCCCACTAAACTCATTTCGAATTCAAGACTCATAGTTTTAGCAAAAGATTCACAAAGAGATTCATTCGTAGAACCAAAGATAATATCATCAACATAAATTTGAACAATGAGAAAATTATTTTCAAAATTCTTGATGAATAATGTAGTATCAACCTTGCCTTTTATGAAATTATTTTAAATAAGAAAAGAACTAAGTCTCTCATACCAAGCCCTTGGAGCTTGTTTTAAACCATAGAGAGCTTTAGTTAATCTAAACACATGATTAGGGAGACTATTATTTTCAAATCCAGGAGGTTGTTCAACATAGACTTCTTCGGAAATAAAGCCATTAAGAAAAGCGCTTTTAACATCCATTTGAAACAACTTAAAATTATTACTACTAGCGTAGGCAAGGAGCATCCTTATGGCTTCTAATCGAGCCACAAGAGCGAAGGTTTCTTCATAATCGATACCTTCTTCTTGGTTGAAACCTTTGGTCACTAATCTAGCCTTATTTCTAACCACGATACCATTTTCATCTTGCTTGTTTCTAAAGACCCATTTAGTACCAATAACTAAATGGTCATTTGGCCTAAGAACAAGCGTCCACACCTCATTTCTCTCAAATTGATTCAATTCATCTTGCATTGCGATAATCCATGAATCATCTTTCATGGCTTCATCAACACATTTGGGTTCAATTTGGGAGAGAAAAGCGGCGTTGGCACAAAAATTTTTAAAAGAAGATCGTGTTTGAACCCCCTTTGATGTGTCCCCTAAGATTAGCTCTTTAGGATGAGCATCTACATACTTCCAATCCTTGGGTAAGGAAATCTGGGAAGTGGATGCATCCAAGTTGCCAGTTGGAGACGGGGTTTCGTTTAAATTCAAGGAATCAAAATTAACATCATCATCAAGGTCATTTTTCCTAATTTCGGAAATCTCATTGAAAACAACATGAATGGATTCTTCAATAATTAAAGTTCTTTTATTGAAGATACGAAAAGTTTTAGAAACCGAAGAATAACCAAGAAAGATTCCTTCATCGGATTTAGCATCAAATTTTCCTAAGTTATCCTTTTCATTCAAGTTAAAACACTTACACCCAAAGACTTTAAAATATGAAACATTGGATTTTTTGTTATTCCATAACTCATAAGGAGTTTTGGTGAGTAGGGGTCTTACTAGAACTCTATTCAAAATATAGCATGCAGTGTTTACGGCTTCGGCCCAAAAATATTTGGGTAGGCTATGTTCATTCAACATGGTTCTTGTCATTTCTTGTAAATTTTGATTTTTTCTTTCTACTACCCCATTTTGTTGAGGATTTCTTGAAGTAGAGAAATTATGGTTGTATCCATTGAGTTCACAGAATTCTTGGAAATCATGTGTTAGGACTCTTTTTCTGAGCTTTTGAATAATGTTTATTGAGTCTGTTTAGTCCAGTTGTTTATTGAGTCGGTTTGGTTCAGTTAGAATCAAGTAGAGATTTATTTAATATTTATTTATTATTAGAGTTCAAGTCCTGATGGACTCTGGGTGGAACTATATAAATAGGGATGTAACTGCTTCTTTTTAGTAATCTATGAAAAATACTATTATGTCTTTAGACAAACCCTAGGAGGCTGATCCCCTCGAAGTGATCAAGGAGGGTCGATCCTCTCGAAGCGATCAAGGAGGGCCGATCCCCTCGAAGCGATCAAGGAGGCCGATCCCCTCGAAGCGATCATTATCATCCCTATTTCTCCCCTTTCTTCCACGATAAGACTTTAGGGTCTTATCATTTGGTATTAGAGCCTACGATAAGATCCTAACGTTTGAGAAAGGTTGAAGCCGGCGGCCACTGACCTCCACCCCGAGAAGGAAGCTCTGCTTCGGCCACCGACCACCACTGCCTTCTCCACCGACGCCGCTTCTTCTCGGCCGGCGACCAACGCTGCCGCTGTTCCCCGGCCACGAGACGACGCTGCCAGCGTCCATCCCAGCCCTACTGCCGCCGCCCGCCTCCCCTTGGGTCGCAGCCACAGCCGCTCGACCTCCCCTCGTCGGCGATCGTTGGTGACGCTACTTCCAGCCACGCCACCACTGCTGCCTCCTTCTTCACCGTCGCACCGCCGTTGCCAGCATCGCCAACGGCTCCGGCTGTGGTGCGATAGAAACAGAGCACCCTGTTTCCCTTCTCCCGCATCGCAACTTCCCGGCCAACGACAACGCTCGCTGCCTTTTTCTCCACTACCGCCGCTGCTTCCCGATCGCTCGATCACCGCCGCCCACCTCCCAGCCACAACCCTAGCCGTGCCCCCCCCCCTTGGGTCGCAGCCGCAGCCGCCGGTTGCCGCAGCCCCTCGTTACAGCGGTTGCAGAAATAGAGTTCCTCTATTGCCGCAGCCCCTCGTCGATCGTAGCGGCGCCACCTCCAGCACTCCTCTTCCCCTCCAGCGCTGTCGCCGCCCAGCCGACCCATCACCGCTCCGGGCCACCGTGCAACGACTGCCGCTCGCCTCCCAACCGCCGCTCCACCTTGCTCTGCATCCTTTGCAACCGAAACAGAGCACAGGCAGCTCACCTTGCTGCCCTTGTTTCCAGCCGCACCACAGACGTGGGTCCCCTTATTGTTGCGAACGCCGGCTGCCGTCACCGTCACTGCTACTGCCCAGCCAGTGACAACGCTGCTCGCCTCCCAACCGTGATCCTCGCAGCCTCTCCCTTACTCTGGTAACAGAAACAAGCCACCGGATGCCATCATCGCAGTCTCAACCTGACTATTTAGCGATTGCTTCCTTGGGTCACAGCAGTCACAACCGTCGCCTTTCAGCCTCGACGCTCTCATCTCACACAGTGTCCACGCAGCGATTGCAATAAGCATCGTTGCCTCTCACCAGCGCCTCCTTCTGCAGTGTGACAGAAATAGAGCAACGCTGCCTTCCATCCGCGCCGTCGCAGCCATCGCAGTAGTGAGCCCTTGGCGGTGCTGCCCTAGCCGCACCACCATCGCTGCCTCCAAGCCCTCAGCAACAGCGATCCCTCTACGCAGCGACCGCAACAAGTATCGCTGCTTCCCACGCGACGACCGCAGCTACATCCCTGCATCTCGTAGCAACCCTTCATTCCCATAGTGTTGCCACCGACTGCGTCACAACAGCAGCACCGAATAGGGCAGTGATTGATGCCCTTGACCAACACCAAAAATAGGAGTTGAGATTACAGATTTGCAGTCTTACGAAATGGCCACTGATAACTTAGTGAAAGCACAAATGGAAGCATTGGAAATTAGAATTGAGAATCGGTTACAAGAAGTACTTAATGATTTTAAAAAGGACTTACTGGGGAGCCTTAGTAAATTTCAACAAGGTGGGAGCTCAAGTTCTATGTTGCACAGATCTGAAAATACAAGAAAAGGGCCCCAAGATTGTGATACAAATTACTCACACATGAAGATGAAATTTCCGAGATGGAAAGATGGAGATCCAACCAATTGGATCTCTAAGGCAGAAAATTTTTTCCATCTTTACAGAACCCCAGAAGAATCCAAGGTAGAAGTGGCCTCAATCCAACTCGAGGGAGATGCACTCCAGTGGTACGATTGGTATGAAACTTTCCACGGAGTTCTTTCATGGGAGCAGTTCAAAAGAGGGCTTCTTGTTTGCTTTGGCCCATCCGAATATGAGAATGTTGATTGCCAGCTCGTCAAAATTCATCAGACTTCTACAGTGTTAGAATATCATAGTAGGTTTGAAAGATTGTCAAATCAAGCTAGAGATTGGTCAGATCGATAACTTCTAGATACATTTATTGAAGGGCTTATTCCAGAGATCCGGTGTGAAGTTAAGGCTCGTCAACCCCGCACTATGATAGCTGCGATCTCATTTGCACATCTACATGAGAAAAAAATTAGCAAGGAAAGATCAGTAAGGGGTTTATACTATGATGAAAAATGGAGTATGGAGCACCAATGTAAACAAGGGCAACATCTGATGATTGAGCCAATTAGAGAGGAACCGAAAGCAGAAGAGTTGGACTCCGATTATGAAGGTGTGGAAACTGATGAAGATAATGAAGCCATCACACATACAGTGCATGCATTGGCTGGCTATGCTAACCCACAAATTATAAAAATCGGAGGAACTTTGAAGCATCAACCTGTCACTATTTTGATTGATACAGATAGCACTAATAATTTTATGGACAGGAAAGTTGCAGCCCAATTAGCCCACCACATTGAAGGCTGTGATATATTCGAAGCTGATGGACGGATCTTAACTTATGATAGCGAAGGCCAGGAATTTCTTACAACGATTACTACATTGAAAGATCGACCTATTGCTTATACTGTCAAAAAGTGGAGATCATACTTACTTGATCAACGGGTTGTGATGCGTTGTAGATAGTCTATGGCTAGTGCTGAAAGAGAAGCTCCCCGAGATTGATGCTGCTCAGCCTTGAGGACAAGGTTGGTTTGAAGAGGGAGGAACTGTTAGGACCCTTTTTCTGAGCTTTTGAATAATGTTTATTGAGTCTGTTTAGTCCAGTTGTTTATTGAGTCGGTTTGGTTCAGTTAGAGTCAAGTAGAGGTTTATTTAATATTTATTTATTATTAAAGTTCAAGTCCTGATGGACTCTGGGTGGAACTATATAAATAGGGATGTAACTGCTTCTTTTTAGTAATCTATGAAAAATACTATTATGTCTTTAGACAAACCCTAGGAGGTCGATCCCCTCGAAGTGATCAAGGAGGGTCGATCCTCTCGAAGCGATCAAGGAGGGCCGATCCCCTCGAAGCGATCAAGGAGGCCGATCCCCTCGAAGCGATCATTATCATCCCTATTTCTCCCCTTTCTTCCACGATAAGACTTTAGGGTCTTATCATTTGGTATTAGAGCCTACGATAAGACTTTAGGGTCTTATCATCATGGTTTTGAAATTCTCCACCATGATCACTTCTAATTGACGAAATCATAGAACCCTTCTCATTTTGAACAAGTTTACAAAACTTGGTAAAATATCTAAAGCATTCATTTTTCTGTTTTAAGAAGTAGGTCCATGTATATCTGCTATAGTCATCAACAATGACAAAGGCGTATTTGCTATCTCCTAGACTCGATGTAGAGATTGGTCCGAACAAGTCCATATGAATCAATTGTAAGGGCCTAGAGGTGCTTATTTGATTCTTAGTCTTGAAACTACCCTTAATTTGTTTACCCAATTGGCAAGCATCACATACATTATCTTTGATGAACTTGATATGAGGAATTCCTCTTACAAGTTCTTTAGATGATATTTGAGTGATTAGTTTCATGCTAGCATGACCTAATCTTCTATGCCATAGCCAAGCATCCTCATTCAAAACCGAAAAACACATTTCATTACACAAATCATTTATGTCAATAGTGTATACGTTATTTTGTTTTAATGCAATCATGGACATGTTTTTATGTGGTTTTTCAATGATGCAAGCATTAGATTCGAATTTGACAATGTATCCTTTATCACATAATTGACTAATGCTCAAGAGGTTATGTTTTAAACCATCAACTAACAAAACATCTTCAATAAAGAAGTTGGATTTGTTACCTATGGTTCCTTTGCCAATGATTTTACCCTTGTTGTTGTCTCCGAAGGTGACATAGCCTTCGTCTATGCTAGTGAGCTTAGAGAATTGAGATGGATCTCCGGTCATATGCCTTGAGCATCCACTATCAAGGTACCATCTCTTGCTCCTAGCTTGCGATGGTGTGGGTTTCTACAAGAAAGGATGATTTTTAGGTACCCATTTGCTTTTGGGTGCCTTAAAGATAGATCTACATTGTTTATCATGTTGCATAGAGTTTATCATGGTTCCTTTAGGAACCCAAGTCAGTTTGTTTGGACTTATTTTCTTGAATGGACAATAATGCGTCTTGTGTCCAAATTTGCAACAAAAGTTGCATTTGGTTTGGTGTTGAACATGTAAGATGGGGCCTTTTATGAAGGTGGTTGGATTTAGGTGAGGACTTCTCACAAATCCAATTCCACTCCTTTTTGGAACATGACCCTTGTTTGCAAGGATCATGTTCAATGACTTGCTACCAACCTCGAATTTCTTCAAGGTGTCCTTAAGTAGCAGGTTTTCTTTTTGGAGAGTTTCTAGGTCATGGCATTTGATACATGAATTTAAACTATCATGATATTCAGTTTTTAACTTATCAAAATCACAAGTAAGACTATCATGCTCCTTTTTTAGAAGTTTGTATTTTCTATTGATAATCTTGCATTCATCAAATAAGTCATGGAAGGCATTTAATAATTCATCGAAAGATAAATCAACATCTAATAAATTCGTTACCTCTTCTCCGATGGCCATTAAGGCGTAATGAGCAACTTGCTCGGTGTTGGACTCCTCTTCTTCGGATGTGCTCGAATCATCCCATATTGCTTTGAGTGCCTTCTTCTTTGTTGTTCTCTTTTTGGCTTGGGGACAATCACTCTTGTAGTGTCCCGGCTTTTTGCACTCATAGCAAATAACTTGGTCCTTCTTGGGTTCAAGTTTATTTTTAGTGTCATTCTTAAACTTGTTTCTTTTAATGAATTTTTTAAATTTTCTTGTTAGAAGTGCCAAGTCATCGTCACAGTCCTCATCACTTAAGTTTTCTTTCAAGTGGTCTTCCAAAGTTCTAAGTGTCATATCCTTCCTGTTCTTTGGAAGGATGTCTTCTTGCTCTTCATGAGCTTTGCAAGTCATCTCGTAGGTCATTAATGACCCAATTAGTTCTTCAAGAGGGAAGTTGTTTAGATCTTTTGCCTCTTGAATAGCAGTGACTTTAGGATCCCAACTCTTAGGAAGGGATCTTAGAATCTTATTTACGAGCTCAAAATCCGAAAAACTTTTTCCGAGTCCTTTTAGACCGTTGACGACATCCGCGAAACGGGTAAACATGTCGCCAATAGTCTCACTCGGTTTCATTCGGAAAAGTTCGAAAGAGTGTAACAAAAGATTGATTTTTGACTCTTTCACTCTACTTGTGCCTTCATGAGTCACTTCGAGTGTGTGCCAAATATCAAATGCAGTTTCACAAATCGAAACACGATTAAACTCGTTTTTATCAAGTGCGCAAAATAAGGCATTCATAGCCTTTGCATTGAGAGTGAAAGCCTTCTTCTCCAAATCATTCCAATTGATCATTGGAAGAGAAGACTTAGAAAAACCATTTTCGACAAGATTCCAAAGTTCAACATCCATAGAGATAAGAAAGATCCTCATTCGGGTCTTCCAATAGGTGTAGTCTGTCCCATTAAACATGGGTGGACGTGTAATAGAATGGCCCTCTTGGTTTCCGGCGTAAGCCATCTCTCTTGGGTTTTAATCCGTTTGAGAGTTAACCGGGCTCTGATACCAATTGTTAGGATCGAGAGCACTAAGAGGGGGGATGAATTAGTGCAGCGGAAAACTTTCTGCGATTAAAATCGAAAGCTGCGTTCGAACGATAAAAACAACTTCTGTATGAAAGTTGATACTAAGCAAGGTTAAAGTCAAACTATGTAGGCAGTTTGCAGTTATGATGAAAACCAGAATATTGGCGCAAACTGAAATCCGGCATTCGTACGAAGAAACTGATTTACGTCTAAATGCTGATTCGTAAATCACTTGATTAGATAAGACGCGGTTTAAGCAGGAGTATAAAGGCAGTGTGCAGTTATGGTAAAGCTCAAAACGTAAACGCAATTTGTAATATGATGATCATACGAAAAAGCAGATTTACATCTAAACGCAGATTTACGTCTGAACCTTGAAACTCGTTCGTAAAATCGCAGAGGGCAGTAAGCTATTGAGAAGTTTGCAGTGAAGGTAAAATGCTCAAAGGAAATGCAAACCGAGATTTAGAGTGGTTCGGTCAATCTTAACCTACTCCACTTTTGGCTTCCTCCACCGACGAGGTCACCGACGTCAACTAGAGGCCTTCCTTCAATAGGCGAAGGCCAACCACCCTCTTACAGATTCACTCCTTTTGATGAGCTTAGGAGACAACCCTTACAGAAGTTTTCTCTCCTCTCTTTACAACTCAAACTTTGAAGAATAGAAAGAGGAGAACTAGTAGTTTTGAGCTCTAAGAACCACAGAAAGACAGCAAGATTTCGAGTGTGTGTTCTGTGCTTTCAATGCTGAATGGGTGGGGTATTTATAGGCCCCAATCCAGTTCAAATTTGGAGCTCAAATATGTCAATTCCCGAAATTCCGTGATTAGGCGGTTGCACCTCCTGACTGGGGCTGTTGCACCACCTGGCAGAGCTCGAAGACTGAGCCTCTGGGCGGTGCCACCTCTGTCAGGGGCGGTTGCACCTCTCTGCCAGAGCTCGAAGACCAAGCTTAGGCGGTTACACCGCTTGACTGGGGAGGTTGCACCGCTTGGCAGAGCTCGAAACTTGAGCTCTGGCGGTGCTACCTCTTGACAGAAGAGGTTGCACCGCCCAGTCTCGCTCGGAGACTGAGCACGGGGCGGTGCCACCTCTTGGCTGGGGCGGTTGCACCGCCCAGTCTCGCTGGGAGACATAGCCTGGGCGGTTGCACCTCCCACAGCAATCAAGGTCCGAATGGGTTAATCCATTCGGCCCAATTTGATTCTTTCAGGGGCCCAATTGCCCCAAGATTAAGCTAATGGGATCACCTCCCATTTCTAACTTAATCAATGTGCTAACTACGATTATTTCCTAAGACTATTCTGCAGCTTGCTCCGGTGCGTCAATCGCTTCTTCCGGCGAGTTTCCGGCGAACTTCCGTCGAACTTCCGGCAAACTCCTGGACTTGCGACGATCCACTTGGCAAGTTCCGATGAGCTCCTTTGGCAAGCTTCTGGACTTCTCGGATTTGTTCCCGCAGAACCTCCGACGACTGTCCGAACTTTCGTCGAGCTCTTGAACTCCCAACGTGATCATTATCATGACTCCGGCGCAACTCCTGCTGCATGTCTTACTTTCATCATAGTTAATCTTGCACACTTATCTCAACACACATATTAGACAAACAATTGACAATTGACTTCATCATCAAAATACGAGATTCAACAATCAATACTAAATTCGAAGCATTCGAGGCGCAAATGGAGGATAAGATCCGGACTCTCTTTACTAAACTCAGTTTGGGCCGACCACCAAGCCCGAAGAAATCACATCAAGGAGAGAGCTCTAACCAATCGGACCAAGCCTGAAGAGATGACTTCCAATAGAGGAGAGGCTCCATGACTGACCCCAACTATCCACGCATGAGAGTGGACTTCCCTAGATGGGAAGAAGGAGACCCGATTAGTTGGATCTATGGTGAAAATTACAGCTATACATCTTGAAGGGGATGCTATACAGTGGTTTGACTAGTTTGAACAAACTCATGGAATCCTCTCATGGTGACAATTCAAAGAAGGACTACCGATCCGCTTCGGACCAATCGATTACGAGAACATTGACGGACAACTAGCAAAGATCTGACAAACCTCCACCATTCAAGAGTACCAAACCAGGTTTGAAAGGTTATCTAATCGAACTCGTGATTGGTCTCAAAAACATCTATTGGGGACCTTTATTGAGGGCTTGAAGTCGGAGATCCGGGGAGAAGTTAAAGCACGACAACCGTACACACTTATGACAGCCATCTCTTTCGCACGATTTCAAGAGGAGCGATTAAACCATGAAGCCCGAAGGACTAGGGTTGCTCCCCAACCAACAAAACTGAAGCCCTCAGCCCCTCCTACTATTAACTGAGTCTCTACAGCTAAAAGTTTGACAGGAGAAGAACTTCGAGAGTGATCTGCGAAGGGGTTATGTTGGCATTGCGACGAGCCATGGAGCCATGAGCATCGCTGTAGTAAAGGGAGACTTCTTATGATTAAACTAGTAGAAGAAGAGGTCATTGAACATCCAAAAGAGAGCCTTGAACATAAAAAAGAAGATGCAGAAGAAGAGCCACAACCGACCGAAGTTACGGTACATGCACTAGCCGGCTACTCAAACCCGCAAACGATGAAAGTTGGAGGCCTTCTCAAACAACAACCGATCACTATTCTCATCGACACGGGCGACACTAATAACTTCCTAAATAGTAAGGTTGCTGTCCAGATGGCCTTATCTATCAAGAATTATAGCAGGTTTGACGTTAAGGTCGCCGACGAATGGATTTTGAAGTATGATCGTAGGCGCCTACGAGTGAAACTATTGTTGTAGGACCAAGAGATAATTGTATATTTCTTCCTCCTCTCCCTTGATGATCATGAGGCCATGCTCAGAATTGAATGGTTGATAACATTAGGTGATGTTTCCTAGAATTTTATGAAACTAATTATGAAATTTTACAGTAAGGGGAAACAAGTGATACTGCACGGGAAATATGGGCGCGACGTAACGACGATTTGCACACAAACAAACGGAGAAGGTTTTGCATAAAGCATGCAGCGGATTTTTGGTACAAATTGAGCAGCAAATTAAGGGAGAGCCAATCAAATTTGAAGATCCAAGCCTACTTCCTTTTCAGATATATTTGACGAACCACACAACCTACCTCTTACATGTCGGCATGATCATTATATAAAGATTCTTCCAGGAAAACCTCCAGCAAATACTCGACCATATCAGTATCTACATCTCCAGAAGGATGAAATAGAAAGGATTATAAAAGAGATGCTCGAAACATGAGTTATTCGGCCAAGTTGCAGCCTATACTCTTCACCGGTGCTACTTGTACGCAAGAAGGACGAAACATGGCAAATATGCATTGATTACCGAGCTCTCAATGGCATAACCATCAAGGATAAATACCCTATTCCAGTAGTAGATGAATTACTAGATGAAAGGGAGTATAAATTTTCAGAAAGCTGGACCTTCGATCCGGGTATCATCAAATACAAGTGTGCGAAGAAGACATACCGAAAACCATCTTTCGAACACACAATGGCCACTACGAATTTTTGCTTTATTCAACAAAAGGTGGAATATCTTAAGCATATTATATCAGAGGAAGGTGTGATGGTGGACCCCTCTAAAATAGAAGCAATTCAAAATTGGCTAACCTCGAGGAACATAAAATTGCTACGTGGCTTTCTCAGTTTAACAGGCTACAACCGCAAGTTTATGAAAAACTATGGAAAGATCAGTATACCACTCACTTCTCTACTAAAAAATGATACCTTCCAATGGTCGGACAAAGCCTCCGCTGCTTTGACAAACTTAAGGCAGTCATGACGACGATGTCGGTGCTAGCGCTACCAAATTTCAGCCGACCCTTCACCATTGAGACTGATGCATCTAGAGTCAGAATTGGAGATGTTCTCATGCAAGATGGTCGACCACTCACATGCACTAGCAAGGAATTATCTCCCTCCCATTAAAACATATCAACATATGATAAGGAGATGCTCGCCATTGTGCACGCAGCAACGAGGTGGAGATCGTACTTGATCGGGTGATGCTTTCAAATCAAGACCGACCATAAAACCCTAAAATATTTCTTGGAGCAGAAGATATCTTCTCTCAAGCAGCAAAAATGGGTAACAAAACTTCTAGGATATGATTATGAAATAACTTACAAAAAGGAGAAAGAGAATGTTGTTGTAAATGCGCTTTTACAGCTACCCAAGCAAGCTAAATTTTTTGTCATTTCACTTTCGACTAGTGACTTCCTTAAGGATATTAAGAGGGAATGGCAGGAAGATCCATAGTAAGATCATAAAAAAATTGGAGGAAGTACCAAGCTCCATGGCTCATTACAATTGGGACTCAAAAGAATTATGCTATAAGGGACGCATTGTGCTTGTGACAAATTCTACCTGAATCTTCACGAGTAGATTTTGGACAAAGTTATTCTATGTGCAAGGTACTAAATTGAAAAGGAGTACGGTATATCACCCACAAACCGACGGCCAGACGGAAGTTGTAAATAGGTGTTTGGAGACAGCCCAAAGCCACCCACCAAATATGACTACCCAAGAACTCCAGACCCAACCAAGTGCCATTATTGATCAATGGATCATGACTCGACGACGACAACCCACTATTGAAGTGCTAATACAATGGACGAACCTACCAACAGAAGATGCCACTTGGGAGAACTATGACGACTTGAAGATCAAATTCCTAGAATTCATGAATCGTTAGCCTCGAGGACAAGGCTGATTTGAAGAGGGAGGGTCTGTTAGGACTCTAACTAGGAGAGTCCTAATTGAGAGGGACATTCATGTAAAACCTACCTAAGTCGACCCCTATTAAAGAGGTGAAGAGGCCTGCTAGAGTTAGGAGGTTGTTTCTTATAGAAGAATTAGGAGTTGTAAAGGAATAGGAGTCTTGAGTAGGAGTCCTATTAGGAGTTGGTTAGAAGTAGGAGTCTTGAATAGGAGTCCTATTAGGAGTTAGGGTTTAGAAGCCCTATAAATAGCCATGTATTCCTCCTTTTTTCATAAGCAATAGATGAATCTTTTCTATAGCCTTTGAGCAGCAACTTGGAGGGAGGAACCCCTATAGAGTTCCAAGGAGGCCGATCCCCTAAAGAGATCAACCCCAAGTTTAGAATCTACAAGGGTTCTATCATGACACTAAAAATAAATTTGAACTCAAGAAAGATCAAGTAATATACTACGAATGCAAAAAGCTGGGACATTACAAGAGTAAATGTCCCCTAGCCAAGAAGAGGCAACCAAAGAAGAAGACTCTCAAAGCAACATGGGATGACTCAAGTGCATCCGAAGAAGAGGAGCCAACCAACACCAAGCAAGTTGCGTAGCTAATGGCTATCGGAGATGGGGTAAGTAATTCAATTGACGCAAATTTATCTTTTGATGAATTATTAAGTGCTTTTCATGATTTATTTGATGAATACAAATTAATTAGTAAAAAATATAAATTATTAAAAAAAAAACATGCTTCTTTTGTTAGTAATTTGGATAGATTAAAGGTTGAGCATAATAGTAGTTTAACTCCTTGTACGAAATGTGATGAACTAGAAATACTTAAAAAGGAAAACTTGCTACTCAAAGAAACCTTAGAAAAATTTGAGGTTAGTAGCAAGTCTTTGAACATAATCCTTGCCAATAGGGGTCACATTCATAGGAGAAATATAATCGGATTTGTGAGTAACTCTCACCAAAATCCAACCACCTTTGTTAAAGGCCCGACCTTGCATGTTTCACATCACATCAAATGTAACTTTTGTTACAAACTTGGACATATTGCCTATAAATGTCCACATAAAAGATATAGTCTACATAGATTGATTTGGGTTCCTAAAAGAATCTCAAATGATTCAATGCAATATGATAAGATATGTAGATCAATTTTTTAGGCACCCAAGGTCAAATGGGTATCTAAAAATCATCCTTTTTTTAGAAAAATATACCATCATAAGCTAGGAGCAAGAGATGGTACCTTGATAGTGGATGCTCAAGGCATATGACTAGAGATCCATCTCAATTCTTTAAGCTCACTAGCCTAGACGAAGGATATGTTACCTTCGGAGATAATAACAAGGGTAAAATCATTGGCAAAGGAACCATAGATAACAAATTCAACCTTTTTATTGAAGATGTGTTATTGGTTGATGGCTTAAAGCATAACCTCTTGAGCATTAGTCAATTGTGTGATAAAGGATTTATTGTTAAATTTGAATCTAATGCTTTTATTATTGAAAAACTATACAAAAACATATCTATGATTGCACTAAAACAAAATAACATATACACTATTGACATTAATGATCTTTGTAATGAAATGTGTTTTTCGATCTTGAATGTGTTGAATCTCGGACTTTGATGATGAAGTCAATTGTAAATTATTTGATCTAATCTATATGTTGAGAAAAGTATGCAGGATTAACTATGATAATAGTAAGACATAAAGTAGGGTTTGTGCCGGAGTCAAGATCGAGATCTCAATGGGAGTTCGAGAGTTCGACGGAAGTCCAGACATTCATCGAAAGTTCTGTTGGAACCAACCGAGTAGTCTAAGAGCTTGCCAAAGAAGCTCGTCGGAACTCACCAAGAAGATCATCATAAAGTCTAGGAGCTTGCCAGGAGTCCACCGGAATATTATCGAGAGTTCGTTGGATGTTCACCAGAAGTACGCCGAAAGCTCGTCAGAAGAGCAATTGACGCATTGGAACAAGCAGCACTATAATCATATCTTAGTTATCATAGTTTCAAGATAAGTTTGATAGTCTTCAAACTCCTCCATGCTCTAAGTGTGAGCACTTAGAAGCAATAAAAAATGAAAATTTGCTTCTGAAGGAAACCTTAAACAAGTTTAAGGTTGGTAGCAAAGGATTAGATATGATCCTTGCACACAAGGGTCACATCGCAAATAGAAATGGAATTGGATTTGTAAAAGGATTACATCAAAATCCTACCACTTTCATAAAAGGACCTACATTACATGTTTCCTCTTATATGAAATGCAACTTTTGTTGCAAATCCGGACATATTGCCTACAAATGCCCATTTAGGAAAATTAGTTCACAAAAATTAATATGGGTTCCTAAAGGAACTATAAAGAATTCAATCATAAATAACAAAGTTAGTGGGTCAATTTTTGAGGCACCCAAAATCAAATGGGTACCTAAAAATCATCCTCTTTTGTAGACAAACCCACAAGCTAGGAGCAAGAGATGGTATCTCGATAGTGGATGCTCAAGACATATGACTGGAGATCCATCTCATTTCTCTATGCTCACTAGCAAAGAAGAAGGGTACGTTACCTTCGGAGACAACAACAAGGGCAAAATCATTGGCAAGGGAACTATTGGTAACAAATTTAATTTTTCCATTGATGATGTCTTACTAGTTGATGGATTGAAACATAATCTCTTGAGTATTAGTCAACTATGCGATAAAGGTTACATCGTTAAATTTGAATCAAATATGTGCATTATTGAAAAACCAAATCATAACATGACTATGATTGCTTTAAAACAAAATAATGTCTATACCATCAATCTTGATGAACTAAGTAATGAAATGTGCTTCTCCGCCGTAAATGATGATGCTTGGCTTTGGCATAGGAGATTAGGCCATGCAAGCATGAAAACAATATCTAAGATCTCATCTCAAGAATTAGTACGAGGAATTCCAAATATAAAGTTTATTAAGGACAAAGTATGCGATGCATGTCAACTAGGCAAACAAATAAAAACAAGCTTCAAACCAAAAAATCAAATTAGCACTACTAGACCATTACAATTGATCCATTTGGACTTATTTGGACCAATTGATACAACAAGTCTAGGTGGAAGCAAATATGCTTTCGTGATTGTGGATGACTACTCTAGATACACTTGGACCTATTTCTTAGCTCACAAAAGTGATTGCTTCAAGTGTTTCTCTAAATTTTGTAAACTCACTCAAAACGAAAAAGGCTTCATGATTTCATCAATTCGGAGTGATCACGGTGGTGAATTCCAAAACCGTGACTTTCAAAATTTTTGCGAAAGTAATGGGTACAATCACAACTTCTCAACTCCAAGAAATCCTCAACAAAATGGAGTAGTTGAAAGGAAAAATAGAAACCTACAAGAAATGGCAAGAACTATGTTGAATGAACATAGTTTACCTAAGTACTTTTGGGCCGAAGCCGTAAATACGGCTTGCTACATCATGAATAGAGTCCTAATAAGACCATCCTTATCCAAAACTCCCTATGAATTATGGAATAACAAAAAACCAAACATCTCCTATTTTAAAGTTTTTGGTTGTAAATGCTTTATTTTAAATGAAAGGGATGCTTTAGGAAAATTTGATACTAAATCCGATGAAGGCATCTTTCTTGGTTACTCTTCCATTTCTAAAGCTTTTCGGGTTTTTAATAAAAGAACTTTAGTAATTGAAGAGTCTATTCATGTAGTTTTTAATGAAATTTCTGATTTAAAGAAAAATGATTTTGATGATGATCTTGGTTTTGATAATTTGAATTTAAATGAACCCTCTCCTCAAAATAGCCATTTGAATGCATCATCTTCCGAAATTTCTTTACCAAAAGAATGGAAGTATGTAGATGCTCATCCAAAAGAGCAAATTATAGGAGATACATCAAAAGGGGTTCAAACTCGTTCTTCTTTCAAAAATTTCTGTGCTAACGCCGCTTTCCTTTCTCAAATTGAACCTAAATGCATTGACGAAGCCTTAAAAGATAATTTTTGGGTCATTGCAATGCAAGAAGAATTGAACCAATTTGAGAGGAATGAGGTATGGAAGCTTGTTCCTAGACCAAGTGACCACTTAGTCATAGGTACTAAGTGGGTCTTTAGAAACAAGCAAGACGAAAATGGTATCGTGGTTAGAAACAAGGCTAGATTAGTGGCCAAAGATTTCAACCAAGAAGAAGGTATCGATTACGAAGAAACCTTCGCTCCCGTGGCTCGATTAGAAGCCATAAGGATGCTCCTTGCCTATGCTAGTAGTAATAATTTTAAACTATTTCAAATGGATGTTAAAAGTGCTTTCTTGAATGGTTTTATTTCCGAAGAAGTATTTGTCGAACAACCTCCCGGATTTGAAAATTCTCTTCTTCCTAATCATGTATTCAAATTGACTAAAGCTCTCTATGGCTTAAAACAAGCTCCTAGAGCTTGGTATGAAAGGCTTAGTTCCTTTCTTATTTTAAATAATTTTACCAAAGGCAAGGTTGATACTACATTGTTTATTAAACATTTTAAAAATAATTTTCTTATTGTGCAAATTTATGTTGACGATATTGTGTTTGGCTCTTCGGATGAATCACTATGTGAATCATTTGTCAAATGTATGAGTCTTGAATTTAAAATGAGTTTAATGGGTGAATTAACTTTCTTTTTGGGATTACAAATCAAACAACTTAGTGATGGTATATTTCTTAACCAATCTAAATATACATTAGAATTATTAAAACGATTTAACATGGATAATTCAAAAGCAATAAACACCCCTATGAGTACTGCGACTAAGTTAGATATGGATGAAAATGGTGAAAGTTTCGATCAAAAAACATATAGGGGAATGATAGGTAGTCTACTCTACCTCACTACGACTAGACCGGATATTATGTTTAGTGTAGGACTTTGCGCTAGGTTTCAATCTAATCCTAAATTATCTCATCTTAAGAGTGTTAAAAGAATATTTAGGTATCTTAAAGGAACTCCAAATTTAGGATTGTGGTATCCAAAATCTGAAAAATTCGATCTAATAGCTTATGCAGATGCCGATTTTGGCGGATGCAGGATAGATAGAAAAAGTACATCCGGAACATGCCAATTTTTAGGACATGCACTTGTTTCTTGGACTTCCAAGAAATAAAATTCAGTTGCACTATCTACGGCGGAAGCCGAATATATTGCTGCAAGTGCATGTTGTGCACAAGTAATTTGGATGAAAAATATATTAGAAGACTATGGAATTCACCTTGAAAATATTCCCATAAAATGCGATAATACTAGTGCCATATGCCTTACTAAAAATCTAATTCAGCACTCTAGAACTAAGCACATCGACGTTAGGCATCATTTCATACGCAATCATGTTCTTAACAATGATGTTGTTCTAGAATTCATTGACACAAAGCATTAATTAGCAGATATATTTACAAAAGCTTTGAATGAAGACCAATTTGAATTCATCCGAAGGGAATTAGGCATGCTAAATTGTCCCTAAAATGAACTTCACAAAAAGGACTCATTCTTTTCCCCTCGTTTATGAATTTGAATTCTTCCTTCTTCTTCAATTCAAAATGATCCATTAAAGTATAAATTATGATCTTGAGGGAAGAAGCTAAACAAAAGGAAGGAAGAAAAATTTTTTTTTTCTTTCCTCCGCGTGATGCCAGCGGTGGCACCGCCAGATCTGGCGGTTGCACCGACTGGCGCTCGGGCGCCAGGCGGTGACACCGACCAGTTTGGCGGTGACACCGACCGAGTAACCCTTTTAACTTGAGGGGTTAGGGCCGGCGGTGACACCGCCCCCAACCCGAAAAAAAACCTCTCAAAAACCTCTCCCATTCCCTCTAACCCTCATTCTAACTCTTAGAAACATTGGAGAAGGATTCTTGGTGGTCCAAGCTTTCCATCTCTCAACATAATCTCCACAAGGTAACACTTGAAATCCCTCTTTTCTTTTCTCTTTCTCTTGCTTATTTTTCACAATTTCATCATCATGTTGTCTAGAAAATGGCTCCTAAGAGATCAAAAGGAATAAGGATTGAAGGAGATTCATATAACCATGACCTTTTTAGATCAAAAGAGGTAGCCCTTAGCTTTCCAAAATTTGAAACACGATGTGTCCATAAGGGAAAATACGTTGATTTGGATGAACTAGAGGACTTAGAACCCATTAGGTGGTTTGCACACCTAGAAGCTCTACCTCTACTACAAATAGATGAACCAATCTATCCACGGTTAGTGAGATTGTTCTATGCCAACCTATATGAAGACAATGATAGCCTAAGCACTTACATTCTAGGAACACCCATTAGAATATTTGACAGCACCATTTGTGAGCTAATTGGCATAACTGAAAACGATAGGGGATGCTATTTTAAAGGTAAATAGGATGTCAAAAAAATAGGAGCAACCTATACCGAAGCCATGAAAACAATTTTTGCAAATCCAAACCTTGACTTCCTACCTAAGAGCTGTGAACACTTACTGCCTTTCAACTCTAAAATTCTTCATCACATTATCACAAGCATCATATTCCCCAAACAATTTCATCTTGACGAAATAAGTCAAATAGAGATAGGAACCATATATTGGATTATGACCGGTCAGCATAATTGTTTTGGGTACTTAATTCACCAACACATGCAGGATATTATGACTAAAGATACTATATTGCCATATGGGAGGTTAATCACTAGAATTCTTCATGCCTATGACATTTGCATTCCATCCGATGAAGAATCTATTCAAAATGATCGATATAACATAATAAATAAAAACCTGCTGAAAAGACTTAGGTGCACTTTTAGCAATGGCATATGGGTTAGGCAGCCTAGAAGGACGGATCCAATTCCTACACCAATAGAACAACCTGAAATACCAATTCTTATGGGAAATGAATCTCCTCCTCCTAGTCCCTTTGGCGCAGCACCTTCAGCTCCTGTTTCCTCCTCTGAAGATATCATTATGACGGAGCTTTCTCAAATCAAATCACAGCAAGAACAAATTCAGAATCAACAAGTTGAAATTTTGAAGACACTACGACAGATGAATGAAAAAATAGATATCATGTATCAGCACTGTGGATTACCTCCTAAGGATTAAATTGATGTATCTTTTTATTCTGTTCTGTTTGCTTTTAAAAACAAGTTCAAGTTTGTCATCGATTGAACGATAACTGATCTTTCCTTTTAGATAACTACTATCTTAATCTGCATAGATGATGATGTCTTTTGGATAAATTATTTCTAGCAAATTTGAATGATGAACTTTGATAAATGCTAAACCTTTTTCTATGATCATCAATTAGCTGGCTTGTCTCTTTTTGTTGATGACAAAGGGGGAGAAGTGATGACTTACACCAGAACGATAGCATGACTAATTTGAATTACAAAAACTTGTGTGATATGAATGTATTATATGACTTGCAAATCCTTGAAAATATCACAAGATTGATATCATGAAATTTATATTGAAAATCTTTATCTTCTATCGTAGCAAAATTCGTCCCTTATCATTTAACTTATGATTTTCATCGAAGTTTCGTACTTACTATTGTTTAATGAGGATAACGATAAGTTCTACGATTAGAACTTATCGGGTTATGCTTGAATCCAATGGGATGGAATTCAAGTGTTTTTTATCTTCTCATAATATGGCATATAGATAGGGGGAGTAATGTTTAACTCCGTCATCAATTGATTGTCATCATCAAAAAGGGGGAGATTGTTGAATCTCGGATTTTGATGATATAATCAATTGGTGGGTTAATTGATCTAATCCATATTATTGAGTTAAGTATGCAGGATTAACTATGATAACCAGAAAACATAAAGCAAGGATACCGGAGTCGAGCTCGATAGACGTTTAAGAGACCGAAGAATCATCGGAGATGCTGCCGGAACCAACCGAGAAGAAATCGGGAACATGTCAGAAGTTCGCCGAAGAAATCGTCGGAGGCTCGCGGAGATCACCGAGAAGGCTCGGCTACTCGTTAAAGTCATCACAAAGATTGGGAGCTTGCAGGGAGTCCGTCGGAAGAAGTTCGTCGGAAAGCTCGCCGGAACAAGACTCGACGTTCGCGGTTAAAAAAAAAAAACTTGCTTAGGATGTTTTTTTGTGTTATGTAGTTCACCTGTAATTAGGATTAGGATTAAGAGATAATCCTATATCCTGGTTAGGGGCCAACTAGGCCCAAAGTCAGATTTGGTTTGGGCTAAAATTAAGCCAAACAAATGAATTGGAGAGCCAGGCGGTGCTGGGCGGTGACACCTCCTTGGCTGGGCGGTTGCACCGTCCAGCACCCGAACGCTGGGCGGTGGCACCGCCTGGCTGGGCGGTGGCACCTCCAGCACCGGGAACCCTAAGAGAATTCAAATTTTGAATCCCAAAATTTGAATCCTCTTGAGGCCTATAAATACCCCTCAAATCTCAGCCGAGGTTACAACTTTTGAGAAGCATTTTGATTGAGAGAAAAGTCTTAGAAAGTCTTAGCAAGTCTTGTTTTCAATTTGCTAGAGAGTTCTCCTCCTTCTTTCTTATTGAAAATTTGTAAGAGGTTGAGCTGCTTGTAAAAGGTTGTAAGAGGGGTGTTTACCCTTCCATTTCAAGAGACTTGCTAGTGGAAGGTGGGAGCCTCATCAAAGAGGGGCCTCGCAAGTGGAGTAGGTCATTTGACCGAACCACTCTAAAAATCAGCGTAATCTCTGGTTTGCATTTTATTATTGTCATTTACATTACTGCAAATCTTCTTACTGCTTTAGTTCCTTATTACCCTTGCTGCGCAACTTTAAGAATACGCTTTCAAATTAAACTTTTCAAGTTTCGTTCTTATCGTACGAAAGATTTTGATAAAATCGAAGTTTTAATCCGCTGCACTAATTCACCCCCCCCTCTTAGTGCCGCTCCGATCCTAACAAGTCCATCGGAGACATGTACACCCGGTTTACGGATGTCATCAATGGACTCAAAGCTCTTGGTAAAGATTTTACTAACTTTGAACTAGTAACTAAAATCTTAAGATCTCTCCCTAAAAGTTGGGATCCAAAAGTTATGCCCATTCAAGAGGCCAAAGACCTTAAAACATTCCCTCTTGAAGAACTCATTGGGTCTCTAATGACCTACGAAATGACATGTCAAGCTCATGTCGAGCTTGAGAACCCCCTTCCAAAGAACAGGAAGGATATGGCACTCACATCACAAGAAGACCACTTGAAAGGAACATCAAGTGATGAGGACAGTGACAATGACATTGCACTTTTGACTCAAAAATTTAAAAAATATTTAAGAAAGAACAAATTTAAAAATAATAAAAAAAATAAATTCGAACACAAGAAGGACCAAGTAATTTGCTATGAGTGCAAGAAACCGGGACACTACAAGAATGATTGTCCACAAGCCAAAAAGAAAGCATCAAAGAAGAAGGCGCTCAAGGCAACATGGGATGATTCAAGCACGTCCGAAGAAGAGGAGTCCAACACCGAGCAAGTTGCTCACTACGCCCTAATGGCCTTCGAAGAAGAGGTAACGGATTTAATTAATGCAGATTTACCTTATCATGAATTATTAAATGCCTTCCATGAGTTATTTGATGAATGTAAGACAATTAGTAGAAAGTACAAAATGCTAAAAAAAGAGCATGATAGCCTTACTTGTGATTTTGATAATTTAAAAACTGAATATCATGATAGTATAGCTCCATATGCTAAATGCCATGATCTAGAAACTCTCCAAAATGAGAACTTGGTACTTAAAGATACCTTGAAGAAATTCGAGGTCGGTAGCAAGTCCTTAAACATGATCCTTACAAATAAGGGTCACATTCCTAAAAGAAGTGGAATCGGATTTGTGAGAAGTACTCACCAAAATCCAACCACCTTTATTAAAGGCCCTATCTTACATGTTCAACACCAAAGCAATTGCAACTTTTGTTGCAAATATGGACATATAACTTACCAATGTCCATTCAAGAAAATTAGTCCGAACAAATTGATTTGGGTTCCTAAAGAAACCATGATCAAGTCTATGCAACATGATAAACAAGTTAGATTAGTTTTTGAGGCACCCAAAAGTAAATGGGTACCTAAAAATAATTCCTTCTTGTAGAAACATACACCATCACATGCTAGGAGCAAGAGATGGTATCTTGATAGTGGATGCTCAAGGCATATGACCGGAGATCCATCCCAATTCTCCAAGCTCACTAGCATGGACGAAGGCTATGTCACCTTCGGAGACAACAACAAAGGCAAAATCATTGGCAAGAGAACCATAGGTAACAAATCAAGTTTTTCCATTGATGATGTGTTACTAGTTGATGGATTGAAACATAATCTATTGAGCATTAGTCAATTATGCGATAAAGGCTATATCGTTAGATTTGAATCAAATATGTGCATTATTGAAAATACGTTGATCTTGATGAACTAGGAGATTTAGAACCTATTAGGTGGTTTGCTCATCTAGAGGTCCTACCTCTCTTACAAATAGATGAACCAATTTATCCTAGATTGGTAAAGCTCTTTTATGCAAATCTATGGGTAGATAACGATAGGCTAAGTTCCTACATATTAGGAACCGAAATTAGGATTTCTGATAATTCCATTTGTGACCTACTTGGCATCACTGAAAAAGATAGGGGCTGCTATTTTAGAGCAAAATGGGATGTTAATATAATAGGAGCAACCTACGCCGAAGCTATCGAAACAATTTTTGCAAACTCAAACTTCGGTATAATACCCAAGAGTTGTGAACACTTACTATCTTTTAACTCTAAGGTTCTTCATCATATCATGACAAGCATACTATTCCCTAAACAATATCATCTTGATGAAATGAGTACACTAGAGATAAGCACTATGTATTGGATCATGACCGGTCAACAAAACTGTTTTGGATACTCTATACGGCAACACATGCAGGACATTACAACTAAAGATATTATGTTACCATATGGGGGGTTAATCACTAGATTTCTTCATGCCTATAACATTCGCATCCCACCCGATGAAGACACAATTCATAGTAATAGATATAACGTCATCAATAAAAATCTACTAAAGAGACTTAGGTGCATATTTAACAATGGGATATGGGTAAGGCAACCTAGAAGGACAGATCCTATTCCTCCACCAATAGAACAACCGGAAACACCAATTATTGTGGAAAATGAATCTCCTCCTCCTAGTCCCTTTGATGCAGCACCTTCAGCTCCTGTTTCGTCATCTGAAGGACTCATTATGGCAGAACTATCTCAGATCAAATTCCAACAAGACCAACTCAAATCGCAGCAGGAACAAATTCAACTCCAGCAAATGGAAATTTTAAAGGAACTACGACGGCTAAATCAAAAAATAGATGTTATATATCAGCACTATGGATTGCCTCCTACGGATTGATGTATCTTTTTATTCTGCTCTTCATCTCATGCTCCAAACTGGTCGTCTTTTGAACAAAACCTGAACTTCTGTTTTGTATTTAAATTCTGGATAATATGCTTTTGGTTGAATGCTGATTTCTCTTTTTAAGCTGAATTCTGGATAAGTATTAATGAATGCTGGATTTGCGTGAATGCATGATGAGTTTCGAATTACCATGAGCTTGTATAGAAAGAAGAGGTTTGATAAAATGAATGCTAAATTTTTCTGTAAAATCGTATTCCTTTTTGTTGATGACAAAGGGGGAGAAAAGTGATGACTTATATAAGTTAGTGTGATATGAATGTCTTATGTGCCTTACATAATCTTTGAGAAATTCGCAAGATCACATAATCATATTGAAAGCATGTCAAACATATCATTAAATTCATGATAAAAATCTTCATTCGACTTGAAATTTTTTTTTTTTTTTCATCGAAGTTTCATATTTACATTATGCTCAATGAGAATAGTGATAAGTTCTACGGTTAGAACTTATCGGTTCATGTTTGAATTCAATGGGATGAAATTCAAGTGTTTATTTTTTAACTTCTTATAATATGGCATGTAGATAGGGGGAGTTATGTTTAACTCCGTCATCAATTGATTGTCATCATCAAAAAGGGGGAGATTGTTGAATCTCGGATTTTGATGATAAAATCAATTGATGGTTATTTGATCTAATCCATATTATTGAGTTAAGTGTGCAGGGTTAACTACGATAAACCAGAAAACACAAAGCAAGTATACCAGAGTCAAGTTCGATGGACGTTTAAGAGTTCGAAGAATCGTCGGAGATGCTGTCGGAACCAACCGAGAAGAAATCGGGAACCTGTCGGAATTTTCGGAAGTTCGCCGAAGAGATCGTCAGAGGTTCACGGAGATCAACGAGAAGGCTCGGCTACTCATTAAAGTCATCACAAGTTCGGGAGCGTGCTTGGAGCCCGTCGGAAGAAGTTCGTCGGAAAGCTCGCCGGAACAAGACTCGACGTTTGCGGTTGAAAAACTTGTTTAGGAGGTGTTTTTTTTGTTATGTAGTTAACTTGTAATTAGGATTAGGACTAAGAGATAATCCTATATCCTGGTTAAGGGCCAACTGGGCCCAAAATTAGACTTGGTTTGGGCTAAGTTTGAAGCCCAACCAGTCAACCAAAGAGTCTGGCGGTGGCGCTGCCAAACTGGGCGGTTGCACCGCCCAGCACCCGAGAGCTGGGCGGTAGCATCGCCTGGTCTGGGCGGTGGCACCGCCCAGTGCCCGAGAGCCAGGTGGTGGCACCGCCTGAGCTGGGCGGTGGCACCGCCCAGCACTGTCAGCGCCTGACACTAACAGGCGGTGGAACCGCCACTGACAGGCGGTAGCACCGCCAGCATCGGGAACTCCACGAGAATTCAAATTTGGAGCCCAAATTTGAATCCTCTTGAGGCCTATAAATACCCCTCAAATCTCAGCTGAGATTACAACTTTTGAGAAGCAATTTGATTGAGAAAAAAAGTCTTAGAAAGTCTTAGCAAGTCTTGTTTTCATTTTGTTAGAGAGTTCTCCTCATTCTTTCTTGCTGAAATTTTGTAAGAGGTTGAACTGCTTGTAAAAGGTTGTAAGAGGGGTATTTACCCTTCCATTTCAAGAGATTTGCTAGTGGAAGGTGGGAGCCTCATCGAAGAGGGGCCTCGCAAGTGGAGTAGGACATTTGACCGAACCACTCTAAAATCGGCGTCATCCTTGGTTTGCATTTCATTATTGCCATTTACATTATTGCAAACCTTCTTATATGCTTTAGTTCCTTATTACCTTTGCTGCACAACTTTAAGAATACGCCTTCAAGTTAAGCTTTTCAAGTTTCGTTCTTTTCGTACGAAAGTTTTGTCGAAATCAACGTTTTAATCCGCTGCACTAATTCACCCCCCCCCCTCTTAGTGCCGCTCCGATCCTAACATAAGGTTTTGTGGTTACATGCGAATTGGTATCACCCCCCTCCCCCCCACATAACTATGTGAACAGTGCTCACTGCCTGTAAGCGATGGCACCGCCTAGTTAGCGGTAGTACCACCAGTTGTCATGGGTGGTAGGCGGTAGCACCACCCAACTAGCGGTGCCACCGCTTGCAACCTGCCCCCTTATAAACTCAAGTTAGGGCCGACAGTAGAATCAACCCCAACATATTCTGCACTCCTCCAAACAACTCCAAACCTATTGCTCTCCCTCTAGCAAATAAAAAATCCCTACTTCCCACTAGATCAAGGATCAATCTCCGACATTCCTTTAAAGATTACTAGAAAGGAGAACTACTAAGGTAATCTCTACACCAAATTGATTCTCCTTAGTATTACTTGTTCTTGCTCCTTGTTTGCCTTCATTATTGTAGTCTCAATGGGTTTTAGAAGATCCTCTAGGGACAAAGGGAAGAGGAGATTAGATGAAAATTATGACTCCCTACTTTTTAATTCTAATCAACATGTCCTAAAATTTTCATCCATAGAGTCTAGACATGTTTATAAGGGTAAATATATTAATTTAGACGAATTAAGTGATTTGGAACCTATTCAATGGTTTGTTAATCTAGACATTCTCCCAATTCTTCAAATGAGTGAACCTATCTACCCTAGATTTGTTAGGCTATTTTATAACAATTTACATGTAGATGAAGAAGAAAGGGTATCTACCTATCTATTAGGACATCATATACCCATTACAGATATATCAATTTGCAACATCATAGGAATTCTTGTAAAAGAAAGAGGGTGTTAATTTAGAGGACAATGGGATGAAGAAACAATTGGGACTACTTACGTTGATGCCTTAGGAATAATTTTTGGTAATCCTAACTTAACTATTCTTCTAAAAAGCTGTGAACATTTATTACCCTTAAGCACCAAAATACTTCATCACATCTTGATAAGTATCATTCTCCCAAAATAATATCATCATGATGAAGTAAGCCAAATGGAATTAGGTACCATTTATTGGATTATGAAGGGACATAATAATTATTTTGGTTATCTAATCCAATAAAACATGATTGAATTATCAAAAAGGGACATGATGCTTCCATATTGTGGCTTAATCATAAGACTACTCTATGCCTATGATATTGCTATTCCACCCGAAGAAGAAGTTATAAAACTAGATAGATTTAGGATCATAAATTGAAATCTACTTTGACGGATGAGATGTACATTCAGAAATGGTATATGGACTAGACTACCTAGAAAGACTGATCCCCTCCAACCGAAACCAGAACCTGAAATACCAATCTTTAGGGATAATTAATCTCCTCTAACTGGTCCCTTTGAGGAATAACCTCTAGTAGAGCAAGCACCTCCCTCATCTATTGACGACATAGGGACTCGGATGAATCGATTTGAACAACGCCAAGATCGACTTGAACAATGCCATAATCAAATTTTGATTGAGTTGCAGTAGATTCATCAACAACTCAATACCCTATTTAGACATTTTGACTAGCCACCACCGGAATAATTAATTATGACTTTTTGCTGATGACATAGGGGGAGAAATGGATGAAATCCCCTTCTTTTATTCTGCTTACTTTGATGTTGTAATCTTATGTTGTTTATCTTAATGTTGTAAACTTAAAATGCTACTTACTTTGATGATTGCAATTCTCTACTTTGATTTCCATGTTATCTCTTTAAATGATGAGTATGATGATGCAATGTCGTGCTTACTTTGAAGCTAAAAATTTCTGTGATTTTGACTCGAAAATGGATGTCAAGCCTTAACATCATTTCAATCGACGAATACATGGTATCATCTTTAGATTTGGTAAATCATGATGTGCAGGATGATAATAAGTCTAAATTATCAATTTGATGCTTGAATTCAAGAGTAATTTTTCACAATTATGGCATATAGATATGGGGAGTTAAGATTAACTCCATCACCAATTGGTTATCATCATAAAAAATGGGGAGATTATTGAATCTCAGATTTTGATGATGAAATCAATTGGTAAATTATTTGATCTAATCTATGTGTTGAGATAAGTGTGTAGGATTAATTACGATAGCAGTAAGGCGTAAAGCAGATGATAGGCCGGAGTCGAAGACTCGGATGATATATCGGGAGCTCGCGAAGAGTTCATCGTGAGATCACCGGAAGCACGCTGGAAGTCTCACCGAAAGCTCATTAGGAGATTGCCAGAAGCATGCCAGAAGACTAGTCGAGAGTTGGTCGGGAGTTCGCTAGAAGCTCGTTGAAAGACTCGCCAAGAAGTTCACCGTAGGATCGCCGAGTGAAAAATCGACGTACTAGACCATGCTTGCCTTAATCATAGTTAAAACAATAATTGAGTTGATTTAGGAGGTAATCTCATCAACTCTGTTAGGGGCCAATTGGGCATGGAGCTAGGATGGTTTGAGCCGAATACAAGGCCCAACCAGATTGTTGGACTCTAACCAGCGGTAGCACCGCCAAGGCCGACGGTGGCACCACTTGGAAGACCTAGTCTCCCAGGTGGTCTGGGCAGTGGTACCACCAAAGCTCGGTCTCTGAGCTCTATTAAGCAGTGGTACCATCCAGACTAAGCGGTAGTACTGCCCAGTGTCAGACTACAGGCAGTAGTACCACCCAGTAATGTCGGTGGTACCGCTAGTACCTCGGAAATCAGGATAAGACACTTTTTAGCTCCATTTTTGAAGCCATTGAGGGCTATAAATACCCCACCCTTTTCTATATTAAAAGGCACCGAAGTATTAATCTTGAGTTATTGGGGTGTAAAAGTGTTGTAAACAAGTGCTAGAGTTCTCCTCCTCCCTTTCTAAGTTTTGAGATCATTCAAGAGAGGTGTGAGACTTGTAAGGGTTCTCTTCTAAACCTGAAAAAAGGAGAAAGAGCTGTAAAATATGATTTGTCTTCACCTATTGAAGGAAGGCCATTAGTAGATGTCGGTGACCTCGATGAAGGAGGAATCTGAAAGTGGATGTAGGTCACATTGACTGAACCACTCTAAATTCTGGTTTGCATTTCATTTTAAGCAATTTACTTTAATTATAAATTATTATATAGCAAACTGCTTCTTCTCCTCATCTTGCTTTCACTAGGCTTACGTTCTCTTACATCTCAAGTTGCTATCTTTCCAAATCGATTTTCATTGTATGAAATATTTTATGAAATCGAAGAATTTTTTGCTGCACTAATTCACCCCCCCCCCTAGTGTTGCTCTTGATCCTAACAGATGGAAGCCAAGATTATCGATGAAGTGTGTAAGAAATTTCATTAAAAAAAGATTGCAAATAGATTGGTTAAGGCAAACAATATGCGGTTACAATTTTCCATAGCACGGGTTTTCAAGTGTAGCAGATTTGACGTAAAAGATCAGTGGTTTATATTGAGAATTTTTTGACGAAACTAAAGGAAAATCTGCTATTAGGAAGTGTCAAAGCTGTCATAAAAATTTTGTAGAGATTTGGACAGAAAAAACGCAGTAGCAAGATCAAACATATTATGTTATGCGGTTGAATTCTGCAATGTATCTTTCATCGTAGAGATGAAAACTTTACGATGAAAAATTTATATAGCAATATAGGAACAATTTTTTTTTTGGATATTCGAATAAGGATAACTAAATTGCAGCAACAGTAAGGTAAGAAACTAGAACCTGTTGTAATTCACGGAAGATCAAAGGATGATTCACGGTGGTGGAGATGATGGTAGAATTTGGCGACGATCTTTTAAGCAATTGTGAGAATTGTTTTGGATGGCTGTAGAGGGCTGATGGATAGCTTTGGAAGGATAGCGAGATGCCAAGAACATTGCTCTAATACCTGGTGTTAGAACCCTTATAGATTTTAAACTTTTAAGGATAACTAAATTGCAACAACAGTAAGGTAGGAAACCAAAACTTATTGCAATTCACGAGGAGAGGATGATCCGCGGTGGTGGAGATGACAACGAAATTTGATGACTATTTTTTAAGAAATTATAAAAATTACTTTGAACGGCTGTGGAGGGCAAATGGATGGCTATGGAAGGGCAGCGAAACACCAAGAACGCTGCTCTGAGACAAGGGGTTGATCTCTTTAGGGGGTCAGCCTCCTTGAAACTCTATAGGGGTTTCCCCCTCCAAGTTATTGCTCAAAAACTATAGAAAAGATTCATCTATTGCTTATCAAAAAAGAAGAAATACATCGCTATTTATAGGGCTTATAAACCCTAACTCATAATTGGACTCATATTTAAAACTTCTATTTCTAACCAACTCCAAATATGACTCATACTAGCAATAGGGGTAATTGACCTTGCAACCACTTCTCCGCTACAATGATGATTGATCTCGCTGCATAATAGTTTCTTCATGAGGAATTTAATCATCAAGATAAGATAAAAAAGTAATTGATTGCATATTATTTGTAGGCTGATGCGTGTTGATAATCAATGTTTGCATAGAACCGAACAGATAAAACATGAAAACACAAGCAACAGCAGTGTTGACCAGCGACGCATCACGCAGATGAGGAGATCTATTGTCCGACATCTCCGTTCAACGCACCTCCTGGTTTGCGCTCCCGGCACGCCATCAGCTCCTCCATCAAACACGTCATGTCTTGGTACGACGACCCTCCTTCCTTCATCGCCGCTTTAGCCATCGCTGCGTACTCCCTCGCCCTCCGCCTCCTCTCCGCCGCCGCCTCCCCTCCGCCCATCAGCTCCCGCACCGCAGCTGTCACCTCCTCCGCCGTCACCCTCGCCGCACCCACCGCCTCGCTCCGCCTCACTCGCACTCCGACGCCTGCCACCTCGGTCAGTAACTTCTCGTTAACGAACTGGTCGTAATTTAACGGCCACGCCGCCATCGGCTTCCCGGCAGTCAACCCCTCCAGCGTCGAGTTCCACCCGCAGTGCGTCACGAAACCCCCCACCGCCGGGTGGCCCAGGAGCGCTACCTGTGGTGCCCACCCTCGGATCACCAGTCCCCTCCCCTCCACCCGCCTCTCGTACCCGTCCGGCAGCCACGCCGGCGGGCAACCGGCGCCTTCCCTCACCACCCACAAGAACAGATGACCGGAGGCCTCGAGTCCGAGCGCGAGATCCTTTAACTGGTCATTAGATAATTCGCAGAGGCTACCAAAGCAAACGTAGACGACGGCGCCCGCCGGCTTGGAGTCGAGCCAGCTCAGCCAGCGGCCGAGGTGCGGACTGCTCCGGCTGCCCCTTTGGGCCTCCTTCTCCTGGTCGCAGAGGGCGACCGGACCTACGTAGTACGCCTTGGTGACGGGTTCCTTGCGGAAGAGATCGGCGTAGTCCGGCTCGAGCTCGTAGAAGCTGTTGACGAGGACGCCAAAGCTACTCTCCTCCGCCTTTCTTTGCTGGAGCACCATCTCGGTGAACTTGAAGATGGGAGAGATCTCGGACGGTTCCAAGTGGATGCGGTGGGGGAGTCCCTCGATGGCGAAGCGCTCGGAACGGGAGGAGACGGCGGCGTGGTGGCCGCGGAACTCGATGCTCCGATGGACGCAGAGCAGAAAGGCGCCGGGGCCGTAGAAGACGAGGCGAGGTATGCCGAGTTGGGCGGCGGTGGCGGAGGTCCAAGGGAACATGGCATCGGAGACGAGGCAGTCGGGGCGATGTTGGCGGAGGAGGTCGTCGAGGGGGCCGGCGAGGGCGAACACGGCGTTCATGAAGTCTGCATGCTCTGCAGTAGTTATGGCGCCGAGGTGCTCACCTGTGGAGGGTACAAGGTGGGCGACGGAGTCAGGGAAGGGGAGGAGGAGGAGGTCGACCACGGGCGTCCCGTCGTGGCGGCGATCGATGGCTGGGCGAACGAGGGGCTCGTTGCCGGGTGTGGTGACGACAGTGACGGCGGCGCCATGGCGGGCGAAAAGCTTGGCGATGTCGATCATAGGGATCATGTGGCCGGGGCTCATCAGGGGGAAGAAGAAGACGCGGAGTGGCTGACTCGCGTCATCGGCCATGGCTATGCCTCCTACCCAAAGCGAAACGCCGAACTATCAGAGAGAAGAAACGGAGAGCGAGGAAGTCAATGGGAGGAAGTCGATGGGATTCTCATAAATAAGAAATGCTTCGGAAAAGTTGCCTGATCTGACATCATCGCTCCTATATTTTAGTCTTTAATTGATGGTGTTTGTTCTGCATTCCCATTTCAGTACTCACGGGTTCAGGTCGTCGATGTCTCCTCATACCTCGTCGTGATGCTTCGTGGAATCTAAAATATGAGATAAAACGGAAAATTAAGAAAAATAGTTTAGGGATGTATTCTGCACTTCCAATTCAAATCTGATGGGCTCCGGTCCTGGTTGTATCCGCATATCTCCTTGTGGAATCTAAATCATATTTTACATGTGAAGAGATAAAACAGAAAATTAAGGGAAGAAAAAAGGGGTAAGATGGAGATGAGAGGTTGAGTGTGGTTGCAACCTCTCATGATTCTCATCTCAACCTTCGCGTGGGTGATTGCATCCGACGCAACCTCATCTGCCGTGAGTGGCTGCAACCCCTGACGTACCGAGATGCGATCAGCCCAAATCAGAGAGGAAGAGAGAGAGAGAGAGAGATGGGAAGTTTTACGTTTCGTTTGTGTCTTTTTTATTTTTCCTCGAGTTTCTTTTTTCTCTATTTCTTATATTATAAGAGAAAATATATCTTATCTCTCCTCCGAGAAGATTGTACACCTATATTTTATGGTGAATATTTTTTTATTTACCTAAATATTTTGTTCATTCAATTAAGGATTTTATCATGCTATATATTGATATTATTATTTCAATTGATTTTGATATTTAATTTTATTATTTAGCTTAATAATGCTTACCCGATTTGGTTTTAATTTTTTTTCCTAATAATGGTATCAAAGTTAAAGATTAAAAAAAAAGTTGTTGCCCAATTTGGTTTTAATTTTTTTTTCCAAATAATGGTATCGGAGTCGGCATAGCTTATATCTGCTAGGATCGAAATCAACACTAAGAGAGGTGAATTAGTGCTTATAATAAAAACAATGGTTTAACAATTCTTATTCGATGAAAATAGATATCGGAAAAGAGTTTAACTTGAAAGCGTGTTCGTAAGCGTAGTGAGAGTAGTAAGCAAGTAAATCAGTTTGCAATATGAGAATGAAAAACATAATAGAAATGCAAACCGAGTACACTGGGTTTATAGTGGTTCAGTCATCGTGACATACGTCCAATCCCGATTCCTCCTCCGTTGAGGCCATCGGCATCCATTAATGGTTTTCCTTCAATGAGCGAAGCCTAACTACCCTCTTACAACTCTTTTCTCTGTTTTACAAGTTTAGGAGATAACCTTTACAACTCACTCACCCCTATCTTAAATTGAAATCAACACTTAGAGTTATAGGAGGAGAATTCTCACAAGATTATAATAATGTTTTCCCCAATTTTTTTTTTCTGTTTATGTGCGTTCACTGAGCAAGGATGAATGAGATTTTTATAGGTCCCAAACAGATTCAAATTTAGAGCCAAAACGATCTCATCTCAAGTTTTCTGGGTATTGGAGGTACTACCGCCTAACAGATTAACAACTAGCGGTGCCATCGTCTGTCAATCTAACACTGGGCGGTACCACTTATCAGTCTGAAACTGACACTGGGCAGTACCACTTCTTGACACAATCTTGAAGATCGTGTCTGCGTGGTACCATCACCCAAACAACCTGGGAGATCGAGTCTCAAGTAGTGCCATAACTTAGGCCTGCTGAGGATTGCTGTATAGGCCTTACTTAGCCCAAAACAATCCCAACTCAGGCCCGATGGGCCCATAATTGAGTTGGCATTGTTTCATTCTAATACCGACTCAATTAGACATAAACTAGCTTAATCCAGACAAATTATTACAAAGCACGAATCATATGTTGTCCGGCAAGTCATCGGTTCTTCCGGTGCTTCATCCGATCCTTCGGCGCATCGTTCTCTCCTTCAGCGTATTGCTCAATCGGTATGTTGACTCCTGCAACTTTCGATCTCCTTGGTGCAATGTCCGATCCTTTGGCCCGATGCCCAAACTCACGACACAAAGTCCTTTTGCTGGCACGTCGACCAATCCTCCGGCCCGACATCCAATCTCTTTATATGTTCAACTCTGACCCAACGTTCGATTCCTCCTACTTCAATCGATTTGTCTCTTTTTGATCGAAACTAGTCCTGCATCACTTAAAATATAAATTAGATTATAAACTCATCAATTGATTTCATCATCAAAATTCGAGATTCAACAAGTTCGATCATGATTATGCTAGGGTGTCCACGTAGATGTTCTTGCTAGTTATAGGTACCTTGAAAGTCAATCACGTGAGTGATGACACATGTGATATGTTACATAATTTCTTTTAGTTAATATTAATAGTAGCATTTTCTCTCTTTATATTATATAATGAATATATATTGTGATTTCTTTGGATATATACAATGAGAACTAGTCATGATGCAATCATGATAATAAGACCAATTCGCTTTTAAATATATATCATAAATATTCCTGGTCATAGATTACTGGAGAAGGACATTAAGATAATCAGACTGACTGATGTACTATATATCCATCCATATGATTGAGGTAGCTGTTGAATCTCATATTTTGATGATGAAATAAATTGATGTGTTTGTAATCTAATTTATGTTCTGAGTGATGTAGGACTAGCTTTGATTAGGAAAGACAATTAAAGTAGGAAGAATCAATGTTGTGCTAGAGTGAAATATGTTAGAAGATTGGACGTCGTACCGGAGGATCGGTCGACATATCGGCAAAAGGCTTCGTACCATGAGTTTGGGCATCGGGCCTAGAAGAGCGGACATTACGCCAAAGAGATCGGAGTTGCGGAGGTCAACATGCCGATTGGACAAAAGGCCGCAAAAGAGGATGATACGTCAAAGGATTGGATGAAGTGCCGATGAACCAATGACATGCCAGAAAATATTTGATTAACGCTTTATAATAATTGTCTAGATCAAAATAGTGTTAAGATGTAATTAGGTTTTAGGCGTAATTTGGTTGGAATTGGGCCAACTCAATTAGGGTCCAATTGGGCCCAAGTTTGGGCTATGTTGGGCAAACTCAATTAAGGTCCAATTAGGCCCAAGTTTGGGCTGTGTTGGGCCAAGTGAAAAGCCCAAACAATGACCCAAACTGGTGGAATCGTCGGTGGCATAGTCTCCGAGACTATGTCAGATGGTACAACCCAAACTCAATCTCCAAGATAGTGTTATATGGTGGTACCACTAAACTGGGCAATAGAACTACCTAGACACAGTCTCCCAAGTGATGGTACTGGTAGACTGGGCGGTGGTACCACCCAGACACAATCTCCCAAGCGATGATACCATCAGACTAGGTGATGGTACCGCCCAGCACAGGTGGTAGTACCGTCAAGACTCAGAAAACTTGAGATGAGACCTTTTTTGGGGTCTATAAATACCCCAGCTATTCCTACATGGAGTAGCAAGAATTGAGCACAAAATTGAGTTGAAAAAGAGGGGAAATACTTGAGAAAAATTAGGAAACTCTCTTAGGATTTAGCATCACTTCTTCTTAGTATTTAGTAGCTCGTCTAAAGGGAGAAGTGAGGTCTAAGAAAGAGAGACTTGTAAGGGTCGTCTCCTAAACCTGTGAAAAGGAGAAAGAGTGAAAAAGGGTAGTTGATCTTCACTCATTGAAAAAAGATTGTTAGTAGATGCCAATGGCCTCGACGGAGGAGGAATCAGGAGTGGATGTAGGTCACGACGACCGAACCATTATAAAACTCGGTTTACATTTATTTCTTGCAATTTACCTTTACTACAAATTGCTTTGCTTGCTTTACTCTCTTATTACACTCTTCCGTATATTTTCAAGTTAAACTCACATTTTAAATATCGATTTTATTGAAATGAAGTTTTTTTCGATCCGACGTCATTTTTATCCGCTACACTCATTCACTCCCCCCTCTTAGTGCTGACTCGATTCTAACAGTTGGTATCAAAGTTATATTTTTTCTCATTTGGTTTAACAACTAAGAGAGATAGCTCTTTTCAACTTTCAAGAGGGTCACTCTATCATTCGTCCTCCTATGTTCAATAGGACGGACTACACATATTGAAAATCTCAAATGAGAGTTTTCTTGCTTTCTTTGGATTTAAATTTATGAAACAGTATGGAAAATGACTTTCAAAAGTAATCTCTTCTAATGAATGATTGGAATGAGTTTGGAGAAGACTTTCTCTTTAAATGCCAAGGCTATAAATGTCTTATTTTGCGCTTTAGATAAAAATTAATTCAATCGAGTATCTATTTATGAAACAACTTTTGATATTTGACACACACTTAAAATCTCACACAAAGGCACTAGTACAGTTAAAGATTCAAAGATTAATCTTTTGATGCATAATTTTGAATTATTTCATATGAAGCCAAGCAAAACTATTATTAACATGTACACCCATTTTACGGATGTCATCAATAATTTGAAAGTTCTTGGCAAATGTTTTTTGAACCTTGAACTTATGAATAAAGTTTTACGTTCTCTTCCTAAAAATTGGGATTCGAAAGTGCCGGCAATACAAGAAACAAAGGATCTAAACAACTTTGCTCTTGAAGAACTTATCGAGTCATTGATAATCTATGAAATGACATGCAAGGTACACGATGAACTTGAAAACAACCTTCCAAAGAACATGAAGGATTTGGAACTTAAAACTCAAGAAGACCACTCAAACGAAATCTCAAGTGATGATGACTTTGAACTCTTAACAATAAAGCTTAAAAGTTCATAAAACAAGAATCAAAGAATAAAAACAAACTTAAAAAGAACATAACTACTTGCTATGAATACAAGAATTCAGGGCACTCCAAAAATGAATATATAAAACTGAAGAAGAAATTGTCAAAGAAGAAAGAAGCACTCAAGGACGAATCGAGCATATCCAAAGACGAGGAGCAAACCAACAAAGACGAGATGATGTTTCATAATGAGGTATATAACTCACTCGAAATATATTTACCTTACTATGAAATTACTTGATGCTTTTCATGAGTTATTTTTTATTAGTTAGTTAAAAAAATAAAAAATATAAAAATATAAAAAATATCATGCTTCTCTTTCTAAGTGATTTTGAAAAAAAAATAAAAAATTGAGTATGACAATTGCATGTTAACTCCTAGAACTAATCATGAAAAGTTAGATTCACTTAAAAAGAAAAATGCATTACTATAATAAACAAAATAATTTTGATTAAAAATGTTGTATGTTTAATAAAATCATATTTGATGATTTAATGATGCACAATGATGTAAAAATGAAAATGTTAAAAAGTTTTGGTATCATACTTGATGATTTTATATTTAATTATGCATGATGATTTGAAGTAATGATGATTTGAAATCATATGTTTTGAAATTATTTGTTACACTTTTTGATCTTGATGATTTTTGTGATAAATCTTGTTCTTTCGATTTTTAATGATAATGCATGTTTCAGATAAAAAAAACAAGGACATGCTTGTATGAAATCAAACCACTTAAATTGAAACAAAAAGGGGAGAATATATTTTTTTGAAAATATCTCTAAAGCTTTTCGATTTTTTTAACAAGTAATTCTTAGTGATGAATCTATTTTATGAATTAAGAAAAGTGATTTTGATGATAAGTAATGATTTGACGATTTAAATTTGAATGAGTCTTATCTATAACATGATCTTGAATTCTAGGAATTATAACTTGAAACTTTTTGATATATGAACCATGATCTTGACAACTTAAGAATTCTTATGCATAAATCGAGATCATTTATTATTTGTTCTCCTACAATTCTTTTGTTATTTATTAAAGAGAATATCTTTCTCAGAATTCATGACTTAAAATTTTTTTTGAACATCTTTTACTCTTTGATCTCCTAATATTTCCTTTTGATTATTTAAGAAGAGGTTTGTCAAAATAAATCATGTCTTTTGGTATTCACATGATCTTTGATATTATCATTCATGACATGATGTGTAATTCCTTTGTATTTGTGGTTGTAGACCTTATGTTATAAGTAGAGCATTGATGTAAGAAAAAAAAAAGGGTACCATTGTATTCTTCCACTCTACTTCTTCCTCGTTTACAATGACAAAGGGGAGAAAGAAAATTGCTAGCATATCAAGAGAACCAAAAAGTGCTAGCTTGAATAATAAACTTAAATCTCCCAAATACAAAAATTGTATTTATATATATTTTGATCATTATCTTGATTACTTTTTTTTTTATGACTTGAATTTTTCTTTGAATTAAGATAATTTCCTATCATTTCTTCTATTTATAAAAGAAGATATTTGTCAAAAATGACACATGGTCTTTTGGTATTCATGAATTAATCTTTCATTTTTTATGATTCAAATATAGATGCAAATTTATCTTTATTGTTTATCCTTGTCATGATGTGAAAATTGATACAAAGGGAAAAGAATTACAAAATTGTATTCTTCCCTTCTTTTCAACAATGACAAAAGGGGAGATAAAATTTGTTAGCTTGCATGATGTAAAACTTGCTAAAATTGTTAGCTTGCTCATCTCAAAAGAGAAGTTTGCTAGCTTACACACTTCAAGAAAATGCAAAAACAAGCTATCTTACACTTCTCAAAAGAGAAGAAAGAAACTCACTAGCTCGAATGTTCTAAAGTGATAAAAAAATTTGCTAAATAGCTAAGCTTTCATATCTCTAAAACTTGACAATTGCACTTCTCCTTTTTGTTGATGACAAAGGGGGAGAAGATATGATGATATGAGAATCATACATGGTAGGATATAATATACTTTGATATTTTGATACCATGATGATTTGAAATATTTATGATGATGCATGAAAAACATATGGTAATGATGCATGCAATGCAATGATATACATATAATGTGTTGTAAATATTCATGATTAAATTTGCTTTGACTTAGAATTCAATTTGAATTTAAGGTCCTATCAATATGGCATATTGATAGGGGGAGTTAAAGTTAACTTCGTCATCAATTAGTTGTCATTATCAAAAAGGGAGAGATTGTTGAATCTCGAATTTTGATGATGAAATCAATTGATATGTTTGTGATCTAATTTATGTTTTGAGTGATGCATGACTAGCTTCGATCAAGAAAGACAATTAAAGCAAGAAGAATCAATGATGAGCTAGAGTGAAACATATCAAAAGATTGGATGTCGAGCTGGAGGATCGGTCGACATATTGGTAGAAGGCTCGTGCCATAAGTTCAGGCATCAGGCCTAGAAGAGCAAACATTTCGTCAAGGAGATCAGAGTTGGGAAGGTCAATATGCCGATTGGGCAAAAGGTCATAAAAGAGGACGATGTGCCAAAAGATTGGATGAAGCGTAGATGAACCAAGGACATACTGGAAAACATTTGATTAATGCTTTATAATAATTATCTAGATCGAAGTAGTATTAAGATGTAATTAGGTTTTAGGTATAATTGGGTTGAAATTGGGCCAACTCAATTAGGGTCCAATTAGGTCCAAGTTTGGACTGTGTTGGGCCAAGTGAAAGGCCTAAACAGTGACCCAAACTAGTAGAACCATTGGTGGCACAGTCTTCGAGACTATGTCAGGAGGTGGTACTGCTAGTTTGGGCTGTGGTACCACCTAGACTCAATCTTCGAGATAGTATCATATGGTGGTACCGCTAGACTAGGTGGTGGTACCACTTAGACATAGTCTCCCAAGCGATGATACCACTTAGTGTCAGTGCTACAGGCGGTGGTACTGCCCAGCATAGGCGGTGGTATCGCTAGGACCTAGGAAACCTAGGATGAGACCCTTTTTTACTCCAATTTTGAAGTCATTTAGAATCTATAAATACCACAACTATTCCTGCATAGAGCAGCAAGAATTGAGTACAAAATTGAGTTGAAAAAGGGGGAAAAATACTTAAGAAAAATCGAGAAATTCTCTTAGGATTTAGGACCACTTCTTCCTAGTATTTAGAAGTTCATCTAAAGGGAGAAGTGAGGTCTAAGAAAGAGAGGCTTGTAAGAGTTGTCTCCTAAACCAGTGAAAAGGAGAAAGAGTGTAAAAGGGTAGTTGATTTTTGCTCGTTGAAAGAAGATTGTTAGTGGATGCTGGTAGCCTTGACGGAATAGGAATTAGGAGTGGATGTAGGTCATGACGACCGAACCACTATAAAACTCGGTTTGCATTTATTTCTTGCAATTTACCTTTACTGCAAATTGCCTTACTTCCTTTACTTTCTCATTACATTCTTTCGTACATTTTCAAGTTAAACTCACATTTTCGATATAGGTTTTATTGAAAAAAAGATTTTTTCGAACCGATGTCGTTTTTATCCGCTGCACTAATTCACCCCCTCCTATTAGTACTGACTCGATCCTAACAGTAGCTAGTCTTATAGCTACTTGTATGGGGACACTAGGGATATAATGTAGATGCTCATTGGGGAATGAGTTTACTAAATAATTCGCTTATGGAATACTTGATGGTTAATGATACTTCATCGTCAAATAGTGATTCCATAGTCTAAGTTGTGTATCTAGTCCGGATGCCTTGTTTGATTACTCATTTCTTTGATACCAAATATATAGGTATGGAAGTTTTAAATCTAGTACAAATAGTCATTGGGAATAACAATCAATTTAACAAAGGCAATTGAGTGTTAATAAAGGATCATCTACTCTTGATATCATAAGAAAATATCTCATATATTCTCACTCAAGCAAATCCCTAGCTAGGGTCACTCAGATTGAGAGAGGAGTTCTCCGAGAGAATCCAATAAGAGTGAGACTCGGATGGATATGGGCCTAACAACACCATTGTCACACCACTTAAATGATCATATTTAAGAGGCCTAAATCTATCTTAAATCAAGAATATTATAATGTTGAATCTCATATTTTGATGATGAAACCAATTGATAAGTGCTTATGTTTTAATCTGCGTTTTGAGTGATGCAAGATGCTTCGAACACGATGAGACAATTAAATCAGGAAAAATCATGTTGGGCCGAAGGAAAACATGTCAGAAGATTGGACATCAAGCTGGTGGATCGGTCGACGTATCGACAGAAGGCTTCGGGCCAAGAAGAGCGGATATTGTACTAAGGATATCGGAGTTGTGGAGTTAACTAGCCAATTGGGCAATAGGCCGCAAGAGAGGACGATGTGCCGAAGAATCAAACAAAGCGTTGAGGGACCAATGACATACCAGACAACATGATTAATGCTTAGTATTAATTATCTAGATCGAAGTATGTTTTTGCATATGTAGGATTAACTACAATAGCAAGGCATGGAGCAAAATGAAGTCCCGGAGTCAAGGACGCGACTTCGTTGGGAGTTCGAGAATTCATCGGAAGTTCTGTCGGAACCAGCTAAGAAATCTCAGAGCGTGCCAAAGAAGCTCGTCGAAACTTGCTAAGAAGATTGTCATGAAGTCGAGGAGCTTGCCGGGAATCGACCAGAACATTGCCGAGAGATCATCGGAAGATCGTTGGAAGCTCGCCGGAAGAATAGACTTACAGACTTGTTTAGCTCAGATTATGTCTTAGATTTCGTAGTTAGCACGTAATTGGGTTTGGATTTAGGCCAACCCAATTAGGGGCCAGCTAGGCCCATGTAAGGACTATGTTGAGCCCAATAAGAGGCCCAAACAATGCCACAAGAAGTCTCACCGTCGTGGTACAGTCTTCGAGACTATGTCAGGTAGTGGTACCGCTAGTCTGGGCAGTGGTACTGCCCAGAACAGTCTCTCAAGTGGAGGTACTGCCCAGTGTCAGATTGACACTAGCGGTGGTACCGCCCAATGCATACGGTGGTACCGCCCATGCCCGAGAAACCCGGGATAAGAAGTTTTTAGTCTCCAAGTTTGAATTAACTTAAAGCCTATAAATACCCCTCTTATCCTTGGTTAAAGCATACAAGCACAGAGAGTTTAAAAGTAGAAAAACGTTGTAGAAATCTCTTGTGAGAATCGTCCTCTAGTCTAAGTGTTAGAATTCTGTAAGAGAGGAGTGAGTGCTTGTAAGGGTTGTCTCCTAAACCCGGTAAAAGGAGAAGAGGGGTGTAAGAAGAAGGTTGATATTTACCTATTAAAGGAAGATTGATAATGGATGCTGGTGGCATCGACGGAGGAAGAATCGGTGGAGTGGATGTTGGGAAATCATAGGGGGCGACATCATATGCGCAGCGGAAGAACAAGAAAACAAAATCCCCGATTCCCAAAAAGATGTTCGTCGTCGTGCGAAGATTGGTGCGCAAAAATCCGCAAAACACAAAACTGCGTATAGAGATTGTGTTACCTAGGGAGATCGTATATCCCTGTTTCCTTGCAGATCCTTAGGAGAGGGTGAAGGAGGTCAAGCGTCCTCCTCTATAGCGGTGATCCACACAGCAGGGTTGCGACGATGCTCCTCAAAACTCCAGGCCTTCTCTGAGGTGGAGAGGGAGAGGAGAATAGGAAGGGCAAGCAAAGACTCTAGCCTATGAGGCTGTGAATCCCTCCTATTTATAGAGATCCCGTGTCAAAACCCTAATGGGTCCTTTCCCTAGTGGGTATTGGATCTGCATCCAATAAGACAAGGGCTCCGTCGGATATCTCATATCCGAACCTCTACTCATCGCAATGCCTACCATATGTGTGTGACCCTCTAGGCCCAATATCGAGCTGGCCGTGAGTCATACCTGTTAGAACTCTTTCTAACTAAGTGAATTATTATCTCTGTAATAATTCACTTGACTCATCGACTACGGAAGTACTATGCCACTACGCCGTAGTCCCCAGACGATACAGGGGAATCCAATCCATTGGACCTGTCTGTCCTCAGTTACCATGTACCTATAGTCCCTCATCCATCTAATATCCCAGAGACCGTATATCGAGCATGGTGCTGTCAGACCCATACGGTTTCTACTCGAGTCTCGCTCTAATCGGATTCTCCCGGAGAACTCTTTCTCTCTCAACCCGAATGACCCTGGCCAGGGATTTGTCTGAGCAAGAACACATGGGATATTCCTCTCATGATACCGAGAGTGGATGATCCTCTATCGACACTCAATAGCCCTCGTAAGGTCGACTACCACTCCCAATGACCAGCTGTACTAGATCTGGGAACAGCCAAACCTATAAGTCTGGTATCAAAGAGTGGAGCACTCATACAGGACATCCTTGGTGTCTCAAGTCTAAGAATCAGATACACCACTAGGACTACGGAATCGTTGTCTGACAATAAGGCATCATCAACCATCCAGCATTCCGTAAGCGGATCAATCAGTGAACTCATTCTCCAATGAGCACCTGTACTGTATCCCTAGTGTCCCTACACGAGCAGCTATGAGACCAGCTGCATCCATCATATGGACGGGTATACAGCACACCAGTCTATCCGGTTATCACGATGTCCCTCTCGAGTAACCTATGACCGGGATTATTTAGGATATGTGTTTAAAGGTGAATCGATCTCATTATCGTGATCTCATCACGATCCGATTCCCATTGCACAAATCCAAGGACATCACAATATATATGCATTTATGCAATAGTTATAAAGTGATATACGCCAAAATATAATAAGCAAAAAGATTCTGTATCAAGTCACACGTGCCATCACTCACGTGATTGGCTTGCTGGGCACTTATGACTAGCAATCTCCCACTTGACCTAAAGCCAATCACCTATGTGTCTGATCCCCATCAGACCCCTGTGACGCTCAAAGACAATCTGAGACAATGGCTTTGTTAGTGGATCTGCAATGTTATCTTCGGATGGAACTCTTTCCATTGCTACATCTCCTCGGGTCACGATCTCTCTGATAAGGTGGAACCTCCTCAGAACATGCTTAGATTTCTGATGAGACCTAGGTTCCTTCGCTTGAGCAATTGCCCCGTTGTTGTCGCAATATAGGGAAATCGGCTCCTCACTATCCGGCACGACTCCCAAATCTGTGATGAACTTCTTCAACCAGACTCCCTCCTTTGCTGCATCTGATGCAGCAATGTACTCCGCCTCTGTGGTCGAGTCAGCAGTGGTATCTTGCTTGGAACTCTTCCAGCACACTGCTCCTCCATTCAAGGTGTACACATACCCTGAATTCGACTTGCTATCATCGACATCAGACTGAAAACTTGAGTCAGTGTAGCCTTCAACCTTAAGGCTATTACCTCCATATACTAGTAAAAGATCCTTAGTCCTTCTCAAGTACTTAAGGATACACTTTACTGCTTTCCAGTGCTCCAAGCCTGGATCCGCCTGATACCTGCTCGTGACACTCAGAGCATGCGCTATATCAGGCCTAGTACATAGCATGGCATACATGATAGACCCTATTGCTGAGGCATAAGGTATCATATCCATGTTCGCCCTTTCTTCTGGAGTCTTTGGGGACATACTCGTAGAAAGCGATATCCCATGTCTCATCGGTATGAGACCTCTTTTGGAATTTTCCATGCCAAACCTTTTGACAATAGTTTCTATGTACCTGGACTGAGACAAGCCAAGCATCCTTTTGGATCTATCTCTATAGATTCTAATCCCCAAGATATAAGATGCTTCTCCTAAGTCCTTCATGGAGAAGTGTCTAGATAACCAAGCCTTTATTGTGGATAGCATTCCTATGTCATTCCCAATGATGAGGATGTCATCCACATATAACACCAAAAAGCTAATAGCGCTCCCACTTACCTTTCTGTATACACAAGGCTCATCTTCGTTCTTAACGAAGTCATAAGATTTGATTGCCTCATCAAATCTTATGTTCCAACTTCGGGAAGCTTGCTTTAGTCCATAAATGGATCTAAGCAACCTACACACCTTATCTGGGCAGTTCTTGGACACGAATCCCTCAGGTTGCATCATATACACCTCCTCCTCCAGGTTCCCGTTGAGGAATGCGGTTTTCACATCCATCTGCCAGATTTCATAATCATAGTGTGCTGCAATAGCCAATAGAATTCTGATGGATTTTAGCATTGCTACGGGTGAGAAAGTTTCGTCGTAGTCAACACCTTGCCTTTGACGATACCCCTTAGCCACTAGCCTTGCTTTATAGGTCTCTACCTTTCCATCTACTCCGATCTTTTTCTTAAAGATCCACTTGCAACCGATGGGTACAATACCTTCGGGTGCATCAACTAGGTTCCAAACCTTATTGGAGTACATAGAATCCATCTCAGAATTCATGGCTTCTTTCCACTTCCCGGAGTCTATACTCATAATAGCCTCCTCGTAGGTCTGAGGATCAATATCCTCTACATCCTCTGCTCTAATATGTCCCACATATCTCTCAGGAGGATGGGATACTCTATCAGACCTGCGTAAAGTTGAAACTTGTGTATTAGATACCTGAACAGACTCGGGCTGTAGAGTGGTGCTTGAGCTTGGTTCTCCAACCTCGCTCAATTCTATCATTCTCCCACTGTCTCCGTCAAGAATGTGTTCCTTCTCAAGGAACACTGCTCTCTTAGCTACAAAGACCTTTTGGTCCTCGAGATGATAGAAGTAATACCCACAAGTTTCCTTGGGGTATCCCACAAATTTACATCGCCCTGTCCTTGATTCTAACTTATCGGGGTTGTGTCTTTTAACATGGGCAGAGCAGCCCCAAATCTTAACTACTTTAAGATCAGGCTTCTTCCCTTTCCATATCTCATATGGTGTAGACACCACCGACTTAGTTGGAACTCTGTTCAGAAGGTAAGCTGCGGTTTCTAGGGCATATCCCCAGAATGAGATGGGTAGGTCAGCGAAACTCATCATGGACCGTACCATATCTAATAATGTACGATTTCTCCTTTCAGAGACACCATTGAGCTGAGGTGTATAAGGAGGTGTCCATTGGGATAATATCCCATGGTCCTTGAGGAAGTGAGTAAACTCTGTACTTAAGTACTCACCTCCTCGATCTGATCGAAGAGTTTTGATACTCTTTCCAGTCTGGTTCTCCACCTCATTCTTATACTCTCTGAATTTCTCAAAGGCCTCGGACTTGTACTTCATTAAGTACACATATCCATACCTTGAGAAATCATCAATAAATGTAATGAAGTATGAGTAACCTCCAATGGCATGAGTTGACATGGGTCCACATACATCACTATGTATGAGTTCCAACAACTCAGTGGCTCTCTCTCCAGTTCCACTAAATGGAGAGTTGGTCAGTTTTCCACGAATGCAAGGCTCACAAGTTGCATATGACACATAGTCGAATGGATCTAGATATCCATCATTTAGCAACTTTTGAATCCTTCTTTCATGGATGTGACCTAGCCTACAATGCCACAAGTATGCACTGTTCAACTCATCTCGTTTCCTTTTGGACACATTTATATTCATGATATGTGGAGTGGTGTCTAACATAAATAAACCATTATGCAATGTTCCTTTCGTGATGATCTTATCATCTAATAATATCGAACAACCATTGTTCTCAAAAATAAATTTATATCCACTAACTATTAAACATGAAATGGAGATAATGTTTTTGATAATAGAAGGAACAAAATAACATGCATCTAATGCAATAAAAGCTCCACTAGGCAGATGTAGGGCGACCTCGCCAACAGCTAATACAGCAACTTTTGCTCCATTACCCATCTTGAGGTCCATCTCGCCTCTCTCTAGTCTCCTAGGCCTTGCCAGAACCTGCAACGAATTGCATATATGATAAGCACTACCGGTATCTAATACCCATGTGTTATCATAAGAGTCTGACAAATGGAGACTGATCATGAATGTACCTGAAGCTTCATCAAGCTTTTGTTTCGCCCTTTCTGTAAGGTACTCTTTGCAGTTTCTCTTCCAGTGCCCATCTTTACCACAGTGGAAGCACTGGCCTTTGTCCTTTGTTGGGTCTTTCTTAGCAACCTTTGCTTTACCTTGTTTGCCCTTGCCCTTTCCCTTCTTAAGGGACCTTTCTGCTTTCCTTTTCTTTCTGGTCTCACTAGTGTAGAGAACTGGCTTCTCTTTCTTAATAGTACTCTCTGCCTCCCTCAACATATTGAGGAGCTCTGGGAGAGTCACCTCAAGCTTGTTCATATTAAAGTTCATTATGAACTGTGAAAAGGAATCTGGTAGGGACTGAAGCACAATGTCCACACACAAGTTATCCTCTAGGACCATTCCTAGACCTGTGAGTTTCTCTATCCACTCAATCATCTTTAGGACATGGTTCTGAACCGGTGTCCCCTCAGTCATCCTAGCGCGGAAAAGGCTCTTGGATATCTCATATCGTTGAGTCCTTCCCTGTTCCTCAAACAATTTGCGGACATGTAGGAGAATGGATCTGGCATCCATCTTTTCATGTTGTCTCTGTAACTCTGGAGTCATAGAGCCCAACATATAGCACTGAGCAAGAGTGGAGTCATCAATGTACTTCACGTAGCGAGCGATCTCATCCTCGCTTGCCCCTTCTTCGGGCGTAGGCATCACTGTATCAAGGACGTACACGATTTTCTCCGCTGTGAGAACAATTCTCAAGTTACGGAGCCAATCCGTATAATTTGGACCAGTGAGGCGGTTGACATCAAGTATGCCACGTAAGGGATTTGAAAGCGACATTTTCTGAAAATAAAGATGTAGCAAAAATTAATAACATGCAGATTTTGCAAGAAATAAACTATCAAGATATGGACTTCTATCTTAATATGCTCCCACTATTTTACTAACGAGTCACGCGACACCCTCAGCACGTGAAACGGAAGTCTCCGGCAGACTTCTAGTGGGGATCAGGATCCAATCAGCGTCTTAGTGTAACCTCGAGGGACTCGACCAATCACACTAAGCCTAAAAGGTAGACAACTCTTGCCGATCACAACTCCTTGTGATTCCCGTCCTGTTCGGCCTCCGAATCACCATGGCCTCGAGGGACTCGACCAACCATGATGCTCGGTTAAGTCAACACCTTCGTTACAAGATGAGTCTGATTTGATGATATACCCTCGAGGGACTCGACCAAGCATATCATGCCCTCAGGTCACCGGTGACATCTCTATGTCGTAAGCAAGATAGCGAATCGCGATATAGGTGAGTCTCGAGGGACTCGACCAACTCAACCTACACCGGGATTCGGTTCCTACTCATAACGATGGAAGGCCACGTGGGTCAATCTAATTGCCTCACGTTTACCGACTTAATATTATCGAGAGATGTTTCTATGATTTGGTCTCCTAATATGACATGTCACACATATACATATTTAATATATATCTACATCGCATGCAAATATATATACATATCTGGTATGTGTATAAGCAATCACACCAGATGATCATGGACCACAACCTAATATGATTAGGCCCGAGCCAGTAGGCCTAATCACTCACATCAAGATCTATGTGTGCAACGGTGCATCTCCATGCCTTGTGATCGTCCATCTCGTCCTCGTCGGTTCCGTCGACATCTTGATGCATCTCCATGCATCACGATCGTCCGTCTCGTGGGTCCCGCTATGGCTTCCACGCTCCCGCTGCGCCTCCTCATGTGATTACAACTTAATCATAGGCACGCAGGCCCGACAATAAACGAGAAATATAATGGAGGTTCGCAGACCTCAATAATAATAATCACAAGTACACACATCACACGGTCCATGATCATCCGTCCACTCATCATACATCACATGTATAAATAATCATCATCATGTAGGACTACTAGATAATAATAAAAATAATAATCAACTAAACCTTTTAATTAATTAATATTTTCTGAAATCAGGGATATATAGGGAATTTCTCAATTCCTAAGGGTATTTTCGTAATTTGGACAAAAGACAGAAACTGGAATTTCTCAAATTCCGAGGGGCAAAACTGTCTTTTGCGCAGAAAACCCTAATACCCTTTCCCCTTTTCGCTGCTGCCGCCGCCGCCACCCTGCCGGCGGCGGCCTGTGCGGCGGGGCGAGGGCACTGCCCTCGCCTGCAGGCGGCACGCCCGCTGGCGGCGATGCCGCTGCGGGTGGGCGCCCTCTTCGGGCGCCGCCGCCTCCGCGGGCGGTGCTGTCCCGCCAGGCGGCCGCCCCTGTGAGGGGGGTTTCGCCCGCGGGAGTAGCGGCGGCAGGCGTCGCTGCAGGTGGGCTCCCCCTTCGGGCGTCGCTGCCTCCGCAGGCGGTGCTGTCCCGCCGGGCGGCCGCCCCTGTGGGGGGGGTTTCGCCCGCGGGAGTAGCGGCGGCAGGCGTCGCGCGTCGCTGCCCTGCGGCGGCAGGCGCCGCTTCCTTTCGGCGGCAGGCGCCGCTGCCCTGCGGCGCCTCTGCCCGTGGGTTGCCAGCCCCGTCGGCAGCAAGCCTGCTGCAAGCAGACCGCCGGCCGGCTGCTGCAGGCATAGCGCCGGCGCATGCGCCGGCGCTGTGCTGCCTGGCTGCGGCTGCAGGTGGCTGCAGGCATGCAGATCGAGGGCAGCAACTGTTGCTGCCCTTCCTCGCTTTTGCGTCAACGATTTTGACGTCAATATTCTTCCTAATCACAACACACGCAGTTCAAAACCAATCATTCGCACGAACAACCTGGCTCTGATACCACTGTTAGGAAATCATAGGGGGCGACATCATATGCGCAGCGGAAGAACAAGAAAACAAAATCCCCGATTCCCAAAAAGATGTTCGTCGTCGTGCGAAGATTGGTGCGCAAAAATCCGCAAAACACAAAACTGCGTATAGAGATTGTGTTACCTAGGGAGATCGTATATCCCTGTTTCCTTGCAGATCCTTAGGAGAGGGTGAAGGAGGTCAAGCGTCCTCCTCTCTAGCGGTGATCCACACAGCAGGGTTGCGACGATGCTCCTCAAAACTCCAGGCCTTCTCTGAGGTGGAGAGGGAGAGGAGAATAGGAAGGGCAAGCAAAGACTCTAGCCTATGAGGCTGTGAATCCCTCCTATTTATAGAGATCCCGTGTCAAAACCCTAATGGGTCCTTTCCCTAGTGGGTATTGGATCTGCATCCAATAAGACAAGGGCTCCGTCGGATATCTCATATCCGAACCTCTACTCATCGCAATGCCTACCATATGTGTGTGACCCTCTAGGCCCAATATCGAGCTGGCCGTGAGTCATACCTGTTAGAACTCTTTCTAACTAAGTGAATTATTATCTCTGTAATAATTCACTTGACTCATCGACTACGGAAGTACTAGGCCACTACGCCGTAGTCCCCAGACGATACAGGGGAATCCAATCCATTGGACCTGTCTGTCCTCAGTTACCATGTACCTATAGTCCCTCATCCATCTAATATCCCAGAGACCGTATATCGAGCATGGTGCTGTCAGACCCATACGGTTTCTACTCGAGTCTCGCTCTAATCGGATTCTCCCGGAGAACTCTTTCTCTCTCAACCCGAATGACCCTGGCCAGGGATTTGTTTGAGCAAGAACACATGGGATATTCCTCTCATGATACCGAGAGTGGATGATCCTCTATCGACACTCAATAGCCCTCGTAAGGTCGACTACCACTCCCAATGACCAGCTGTACTAGATCTGGGAACAGCCAAACCTATAAGTCTGGTATCAAAGAGTGGAGCACTCATACAGGACATCCTTGGTGTCTCAAGTCTAAGAACCAGATACACCACTAGGACTACGGAATCGTTGTCTGACAATAAGGCATCATCAACCATCCAGCATTCCGTAAGCGGATCAATCAGTGAACTCATTCTCCAATGAGCACCTGTACTGTATCCCTAGTGTCCCTACACGAGCAGCTATGAGACCAGCTGCATCCATCATATGGACGGGTATACAGCACACCAGTCTATCCGGTTATCACGATGTCCCTCTCGAGTAACCTATGACCGGGATTATTTAGGATATGTGTTTAAAGGTGAATCGATCTCATTATCGTGATCTCATCACGATCCGATTCCCATTGCACAAATCCAAGGACATCACAATATATATGCATTTATGCAATAGTTATAAAGTGATATACGCCAAAATATAATAAGCAAAAAGATTCTGTATCAAGTCACACGTGCCATCACTCACGTGATTGGCTTGCTGGGCACTTATTACTAGCAGTGGATGTAGGTCACGACGACCGAACCACTATAAAATTGGCATGTTCTCTTGTTTGCATTTACTTCCTGCCATTTACATATTACAAATTGAATCTTTACTTGCCTACTACATTCACTTCATAAACGTATGCTTTCAAGTTAAGTTTCCGAAATTGTTTTCAATGTAAGCATATTTTATCGTACGAAAGTTTTTGAAGACATGTTCCGTTACACTAATTCACCTCCCCTCTTAGTGTCGATCCCGATCCTGACAATTGGTATCAGAGCCTCGTGATTTCTCAATTGGTTTAACACCTAAGAGAAATGACTCTTTTCGGCTTTCAAGAGGGTGACTCTCTCATTCGTCCTCCCTTTTTTAATGGGATGGACTACACTTATTAGAAAACTCGAATGAGAGTTTTTTTGCTTTCTTTGGATTTGAACTTGTGGCACATAGTCGAAAATGGATTTGAAATGTCTTCTCTTCTGATGAACAATTGGAATGATTTGGAGAAGAAGATGTTTTCTCTAAATGCAAAGGCTATGAATGCCTTATTTTGCGCTTTAGACAAAAACGAATTTAATCGGATTTCTATGTGCAAAACGACTTTCGATATTTGGCATATTCTCGAAATCACACACAAAGGCATGCATAGAGTTTAAGATTCTAAGATTAACCTTTTAATGCACGATTTTGAACTTTTTTATATGAAACCAAGCAAAACCGTTGTTGATATGTACGCCCGTTTTACGGATGTCGTCAATGATTTAAAAGCTCTTGGCAAATGTTTCTCGGATTTTGAACTTGTAAATAAGATTTTGCATTCTCTTAATAAGAGTTAGGATTCAAAAGTAACAACAATTCAAGAATCAAAAAAATTGAATACCTTTCCGATTGAAGAACTAATAGGGTCCTTGATGACCTATGAAATGACGTGCAATGTACGTAAAGAACTCAAGATCAACTTTCCAAAGGACAGGAAGGATTTCAAACTAAGAACATTCGAAGACCACTTGAGCATAATCTCAAGTGATGGTGAACTTGAACTCCTCACTAATAAATTTAAAAAGTTTATGAAACAAAAATTAAAAAAACAAAAAGAACGTAATTACTTGCTTTGAATGCAAGTTACAAAAAGACAAATCGAGCTCCTCCAAAGACAAGGAGAAAATCAACAAAGGCGAGGTGGCAAACTACGCAACGACTTTTAACGATGAGGTAATCGAAACTCCCTTAATTTATTTCGAAATTATATGATACTTTTCATTATGCATTTTTTTATTTAGTTTAGAAAAATTTATTTTTTAAAAATTACATGCTTAAAAATATAATGAAAATACAAAAATTAGGATCATGCTAGTAATTTCGAAAATGATAATAAAAATTACATGTTTAATAACAAAATGATTTTGGTTGAAAATGTCTTATGCTCAAAACTATGATTGATGAATATGCTTTATGTTTAATGATTTCTTTGGCTTATATGTCCTATCATGATGAATATTTTGAAAATAAATGAAATCATGTTTGATTTGAAATACTGCATAATGATCATGCTCAATGAGTTTTTCTTTCGAAATGATGCATGATGAATCTTATGATTTATGGATTATCGATTTTTACTATAATGAAAGTCGCTTATTGATCTTTATCACAATAAATCTTGCACTTTCAGTTTTAAACATGATATATATTTTTATTTGGCATAGATGAAATAAAATCATATGAATTGAAACAAATAAAAAGAGGAAAATATTTTTCTTAAAAATTATTTTTTTTTCTCCATCTTATTGATTTTGATGAATCCATTTGTATCATTTTTACGAATCTCTTGGACTTTGAAAATGACTTTGATGATTTAAATTTGAATGAGTTTTATCAAAATTATGATCTTGATTTCTTAGAATTATATGAGATTTTTTTTTATCAAGATCTCTTGTTTGTACTCCTACAAATTTTTTTGGCATTTTACTTAAGATGATATTTAATATATGAATCATATCTTTTAGTATTTACATGATCTTATCTCTCATGATATGATTTATTTTTGTATAACTCCTTGTATTCATCACCCAATTAATTTTTCTTGATTAGATGAAATGAATGTGATGAAATAAAAATATGCATAAAATATGAGATGTAATATAATTTGACATTTAGATACCATCATTATTTAAAATGCTATGATTTGTTGCCAAAATAATGTATCATGAATGCTTGAATATCATGTATGATATGCCCATAGTGATTAATTTATTTGTATAATGCATGAAGTAAGGATACAAATGTAAAGTTTTGGAATTGTGCATGTTTTAATTTAAAACTAGGATGATGCACAAACATATTGAAAAAGGATTAATACGTTACCTTTGTCATAATCTGAAAATTGATATAAAGGGTCTTCCATTCTTTTTGATAATGACAAAAGGGGAGATAAAAAATGCTAGCTCGCACAATTCAAGAAGAAGACAAAAATTATACTTCTCAAAAGAGAAGAACGAACTTGCTTCTTAAACATCTCAAATTGTTAGCTTCTATGTTGTAAAATAATGTAACATTTTGTTAGCTTGCGTTTTTGCAAAGGAAGCAAAAATAATCGCACTTCTCAAAAGAGAAGAAATTGCTATCTTGAACATCACCAAGAATTGCTAGCTTGAAATCTCAAGAAGATGCAAAAATATACTACCTTGCATATCTACAACTTGATAGCCCGAATGTTCTAAATATAATGTAACACTTGCTAAATTTTCTAACTATAAATTGCATGATGATAAAACTTGATATTATGTTTTTCATGCAACAATTTGAACTTGTATGTTTATACATTTGATATTGGTACTTCTCCTTTTTGTTGATGACAAAGGGAGAGAAGTATATTGATGTCATGCATGATTTGATCATGACATGTTACTTGGATTTTTGAATCCAAGAGTCTCTATCAATACGACATATTGATAGGGGGAGTTTATTTAAACTCCGTCATCAATTGGTTATCATCATGGGGGGAAATTGTTGAATCTCATATTTTGATAATGAAACTAATTGATAAGTGCTTATGTTTTAATCTGCATTTTGGGTGATGCAGGATGCTTCGATCAGGATAAGACAATTAAAGCAGGAAAAATCATGTTGGGCTAGAGGAAAACATGTCAGAAGATTAGATGTCGAGCCGGTGGATCAGTCGACGTATCGATAGAAGGCTTTGGGCCATGGATTCGGGCATCGGGCCAAGAAGAGTGGATATTGTGCCAAAGATATCGGAGTTGTAGAGTCAACTGGCCGATTGGGCAATAGGCCGCAAGAGAGGACGATGCGCCGAAGAATCGGACGAAGCATCGAGGGACCAATGACAAGTCGGACAACATGATTAATGCTTAGTATTAATTGCCTAGATCGAAGTATATTTTTACATGTGCAAGATTAACTATGATAGCAAGGCATGGAGCAAAATGAAGTCCTGGAGTTAAGGACACAACTTCGTTGGGAGTTCGAGAGTTCGTAGGAAGTCTGGATGTTCGTCGGAAGTTCTAGCGGAACCAGCCAAGAAGTCTCGGAGCTTGCTAGAGACGCTCGTCGGAACTTGCCAAGAAGATCATCGTGAAGTCTAGGAGCTTGCTAGGAGTCTGCCAGAACATTGCTGAGAGATCGCCGGAAGATCGCCGGAAGCTCGTCGGATGAATAGACTTACGGACTTGTTTAGCTCATATTATGTCTTATATTTTATAGTTAGCACCTAATTGGGTTTGGATTTGGGCCAACCCGATTAAGGGCTAGCTAGGCCTATGTAAGGACTGTGTTGGCCCTAATAAGAGGCCCAAACAGTGCCCAAGAAGTCTCACCGTCATGGCACAGTCTTCGAGATTATGTCAGGCGGTGGTACCACCAGTCTGGGTAGTTGTACCACCCCTGGCAGGGTGCCAAGTAGTTTTACCACTAGTTTGGGTGGTGGTACCGCCCGGCACAGCCTCCCAGGTTGTGGTACCGCCCAGCACAAGCGATGGTACCGCCCATGCTCGGGAAACCCGAGATGAGAAGTTTTTAGGCTCTAAGTTTGAATCAACTTGAAACCTATAAATACCCCTCTTATCCCTGGTTAAAGCACACAAGCACAGAGAGTTTAAAAGTAGAAAAACACTATAGAAATCTCTTGTGAGAATCCTCCTCTAGTCTAAGTGTTAGAATTCTGTAAGAGAGGAGTGAGTGCTTGTAAGGGTTGTCTCCTAAACCCGGTAAAAGGAGAAGAGGGGTGTAAGAAGGAGGTTGATCTTCGCCTATTAAAGGAAGATCGATAGTGGATGCCGGTGGCCTCGACGGAGGAGGAATCGACAGAGTAGATGTAGGTCACGATGACCAAACCACTATAAAATTGGCGTATTCTCTAGTTTGCATTTACTTCGTACCATTTACATATTGCAAACTGAATCTTCACTTGCCTACAGCATTCACTTTATAAATGTATGCTTTCAAGTTAAGTTTCCAAAATCGTTTTCAACGTAAATAGATTTTATCATACGAAAGTTTTTGAAGACGTGATTTTTCTGCTACACTAATTCACCCCCCCTCTTAGTACCGACCCCGATCCTGACATATAATTCATCAATAATTCAATCTAGGATCTAAACTAATATTTGAGGACATAGAAAAACATTCAAACATTATTTACATATATAAAACATATGTAATTTATAATCATATACTATATCACTCAATAATTTAGGAACCCAAAGCCAATTTAATAAAATATTAACCATACTTATAAATCCACCGGTGTAAGAATCTATACAAACTCAAAACTAACCATTTATCATAAGTTCATATCATCATAAACTAAACATAACATTCTAAAATTTTCAAATATGAGAGGTCTTTTAAATCTTTTACCTGATACATCAATTCAAATTCATCTATAATATTTCATTACATATAAAATATACTTATACAACAATCACAATATATCAACCAACAAGGCTTGCTTAAAATCTGAATAGCTTTCCACTACCTCAGCCCAATTCTAATATTTCAGTGTGTTGAGCTAACCTGAAAGGTTTATATAGCAACAAAGTGAACATACAAAGCTCAGCAAGCGATTAACATATCCATGGCTAAAGGGGATAGTTTCAAATAAAATTGATATCAAAATACAATATAGGATACAAAAATTTATAGATATCCACTCATTAAATATAGAATCGCAAATGTCATTTCATTTGAAACATATTTGGTTCATAACAAATGGAATAAAGAGTAATTGGAGCATATTGATGGCATAAGAAACATTTCGGAGCATATTGATGACATATGAAATATTTCAGAGCATATTAATGGTGTATAAAATATTTTAGAGTATATCAATGACATATAAAATATTTCATAGCATATCATTGGCATATGAAATATTTCAAAGTATATCAAAATAATAAATAAGAAACAGAAGCTCAAATATTATATTTGATGTTATATTTATTTCATTCTTATCCAAAGCACACATATAAACACATAAGCAATGCTTTGGATATCATATCAAAACACAGAGGGTGTAGTAGGATCACAGACAGAATATAGTCCATTCATTTCTAGATGACTATCAGATAGAAGTCTCTCAAGTTTGGGAGCTCCATCCAACCATATCTGGGTGAAGTCAAAGGGGGTCGGTAAAGCATTGCGGGCTCTAAGCATAACTGTAACATCCCCGATTTTTAAAAATTTAGTAAAAGATTTGTTTGTAAAAAAATAAGGATTATTTAATAATTATTTTATATTCAATGATATTATATTAAAAGTTTATGGCTAGGGACCTAAGAGTAAATATTAGAAGTTTGATATAATTTATGAAAGATTCAGATTTAAGTTAAAAAAAAAAAAAATATAGTGGACATGTGTCACTAGCTAACCTAAGGTTGATGCCACTTATCTTTGCTCTAAAGATGACACCTAGCCCCTTTTGCATGACACCTTGCAACTTTTGCATTAGCCAAAAGCTAAATAATTAGATGAAGGGTTAAAGAAAACAAACCTGAAGAGTTGCAGCCAACGTGAGTTTGAGAGAAGAAGAAGAAGAAGAAGAAGAAGAAGAAGAGGAGCTTGAGGTTTTTCATCAATTTTCTCACATTTGGGATTCAAATAATTTTAAGGCAAGTGTTCTAACCCAATCCCATAGTAACCTTAATCTCTGTTTCCATTTTTATTCTGCAAAATTTGAAAGATTTCAACTGAGAACCAGACCTTCTTTCGTTTTGATATAAAGCTATGAATCTGTAATTTTTCGGTAATCTAACCTCTATGCAATGTTTTGATCATAACATTTTATAATAAACTCTGATTTAGACAAAACCTGTTCCCTTTGAAAGTAGACAAGAAAATCTTTATTTTGATATAAAGATCGAATGATTTGGAGTTTAAATGCCTACTAAGACTTCTGTTTAAATTAACCCTACAGATTCTGTAAAATAGGGACCGAAATTTCTGACCTCTTGTTGCTTAACTACTTATAACTTTCTGTTGTAAACTCAGATTCATACAAAGTATGATTTATTCGAAGCTAGACTCAAAATGATTTCTGTATATACCTGATTTGAAATTTTTGGAGTACAATTGCTAATTGAAACATCTGCTTTCATCGACCCTATGGATTCAGTAAAACAGAGCTAATATTTTCAGACCTTTCGCTACGAAATTATCTGTAACACCCTGTTTTAAATTCCAAATCTTGTAAAACTTAATTTGTCTAAAACTAGATTGACAAAGCTTTCTAATGACACCTATTTTGTATAAATTGGAGCATAATTGGTTATCCAAATAGTTCATACAATGTTCCTATCAAATTCTGCCAGAATCGAGCTTTGGTCGATTTCGGCTTTCCTTGTTACTTCCCTTTGGAAATCGATTTTGGCAAAACTCTTACTTCAGTTAAGCTTTACATTATTACCTTAAATTCCCATATACTTTTGTCCTTTATTTATTTGTATATCCGCAGCTATCATCTAAAGTTCTTGTTTGCATCGTAATGATTCGGCACATGCATCCCATTGTTCCGCATTTTGCTTTCGATATGTGCCTCTTCCAATTTCATTTCTTTGGACATTGAATTTATCTAACTTTCTTATTTCAATTGAGCTATATGTGATTTCTTGAAATCCTTGTATGCCCTTGCTTTTGTTTCCTTTCAAGTCTAAATACATTTATGAAAGATTATGTTTGTATCGTATTGACTCGAAAGGCATATGTACATTTCGTTGTTCCGCATGTGCTTCCAATATATGCTAATTTCATTATTCATACTGTCCCTTTGTACTTTGGTGTTTGTGGGATAAATGTGAACCTTTGCCAGAAATGGTAAAGGGAGTTATGATTAGAGCCCGCGATGCTCTGCCGGCCCCCTAAGACTTCACTCAGACGTGGGTGGATGGAGCTCCCAGACGTGGGAGACTTATGTTTGTTGGTCATTCAGAAATGGATAGACCATATTATGTTATGATCCCACTTCACCTTCTATGTGTTTGATATGATATCCAAAGCTTTGGCTATGTTTCTATGCATGCTTTGGATAAGAATGAAATGAATGCATCGTTATGTGACATTTGAGCTTCTATTCATGTTTTGTTCTTTGATATATTTCCGAAATGTTATAAGACTTTGTTATACCTTGAAAGCTACCATATGTCATCGTATGCTCCTTATGCCAATGATATGCTCCAATTATCTTTCCTCGATTGTATAAACAAAACGTGCTTCGAACGAAATGACATCGTAATTCTGCATTCATGGTATCCAAAATGCTCCTTACGTCTTTGTTATGCCTTAAAATTACCATATGTCATCGATATGCTCCTTATGCCAATGATATGCTTCAATTACCTTTCCTCGATTATATGAATAAAACGTGCTTCGAACGATATGATATTGTAATTCTGCATTCAAACAAAACATGCTACTGTTTCATCTTGTATCTCTGCTTTGTATTTTGATACCTCATTTGTTTGAAAACTGTTCTCTTTGCTATGGATATGTTAGTCATTTGCTGAGCTTTATATGCTCACCCCGTTACTATATAAATTTTTCAGGATAGCTTATCGCTCACTAAAATGTGTAAATTGGGTTGAGGCAGTGGAAGACTAGAAGATTTTGGGGCAAATATTTTGTACTTGATAGGTTGATGTTGTATAAGTTCTTTTTGGGTGTAATGAAATATCAATGACAAATCTAGATTGATGTATCTTGTAAATATTTGAAAAGTACCTCTTACGTCAGGATTTTGGAAATGTTAAGTCTAAACTGTGTACTGATATAAACATGTAGTACATGTTGGTTTTGTGATTGCATTAATTATCGCGCTTATGGATTTATGATATAGTTATGGTTTAGTTAAGTTGCTTTTGGATTTTAAGAATCATCTAGTGACATGATGTATGATTATAAATTGCACAGGTTTTGTGAATTGTGGATTATAGAGGTGAATGACTTGAATGTTTTTCTTAGTGACCTCAAATGTGTGATTGGATCCTGGATTGTTTGTTGAATTAAATATTATCAATCTTGAATTAGGTTCACACCTCCTGAATGAGAACTATATTCGGGGGGGGGGGGGCGTGACAATAACTCCCTTTCCTATTTCTGAAAAAAGTTCACATCATCCCATAAATACTAGAGTATAAAAGGATATTGTGAGCAATAAAATTGGCACGTATCAGAAGCATATACGGAATAACGAAATATACAAATGCATATATGAGTCAATACGATCCAAATATAATCTTTAATATTATGCATTAAAATATAAAAAGAATTAATGGTAAAAGCATATAAGCATTCTAAGCAATCACATATAACTCAATTGAAGAAAGAATACTAGTTAAATTCAATGTCCAAAGAGATGAAACAAGAATAGGTATAATTGATGAAAGTTCTATTCTAGCAGATTCTATAAGGGACAATATATAAATAGTTTTAATAATCAATTATACTCCAATATACTCAGGAAGATATTATTAGAAAGATATATCAATCTACTTTCAAATAAAATAAGTTTCATATGAATTAAAGTTTCTAACAGAGAGTTACAAACAATTTGGTAACCAAAGGTTAACAAAATCTCTATTTTGTAGAATCTATATGGTTGATTTCAATAGATGATTGGGCAGGTATTTATGCTCTAAATATTTCAGGTAAGGTACTAAAAGATAGATCTATAAGTCTAGTTTCCAACAAAGCATGTTTTTATTAGGAAATTTAGGGGTGACATCATATGTACAACAGAAAAATAAATAAAAAAATTCTAGATTTTCACAAAAAGATTTTATTATCGTACAAAGATTGGTGCACAAATACCAGCGAAACTGAAAACCACTTGTGAAGGAGATCAACTATCCTCTTTGGAGATCGTATATCTATGAATTCCTATAGATCTATGGGAGAGGATGAAGGAGGTCAACTATCCTCCTCTCTAGCAATGATCCACATGGCAAGGGCTGCAAAAATGCTCCTCGAATCATTGCCCAAATCTCTACACTATTAGGACCATTTTGACACTAAGAAGAGGGGGGGGGGGGGGGGGGGGTTGGGGGTTAAATTAGTGCTATCAAAAACTTTTGACGATTTTAAAAAATTACATTCGATAAAAATCGATATCAAAAGTAAGATTGACTTAGAGTAAGTATAAAGTGGAGTAAGCAATAAAATCAGTAAGCGATAAAGGTGAACAGTAAAGGAAAAGAGCACACCGGATTTATAGTGGTTCAGTCGTTATGACTTACGTCCACTCTTGATTCTTCTTTACTCGAGGCCATTGGCTTCTATTACCGATCTTCTTTTTAATCGACGAAGATCAACTACCCTTACAAATCTTTCTCTTTTTCACAAGCTCAGGAGAGAACCTTTACACCCCTCTTTTATAAGGTATCCCTCACACACCTCCCTTAGAACAACCTCTAAGCTCAAGGAGGAGGTGTTGAATCTCGTATTTTGATGATGAAACCAATTGATAAGTGTTTATGATTTGATCTATGTTTTGAGTGATGCAGGATGCTTCGATCAGGGAGAGGAAATTAAAGCAGGAAGAATCATGTTGGGCCGGAGGAAAATATGTCCGAAGATTGGACATCGAGCCCGAGAATCGGTTGACGTATCGGCAGAAGGCTTCGGGCCATGAATTCGGGCATTAGGCCAAGAAGAGTAGATATTGTGCCAAGGATATCAGAGTTGTAGAGGTCAAATGACCGATTGGGTAATAGGCCACAAGAGAGGACAATGCGCCGAAGAATCGGACGAAGCATCGATGGACCAATGGCATACCGGACAACATGATTCATGCTTACTAATAATTGTCTAGATCGAAGTGTATTTTTACATGTGCAGGATTAACTATGATAGCAAGGCATAAAGCAAAATGAAGTCCCAGAGTCAAGAGCGTGATTTCGTTGGGAGTTCGAGAGTTCGTCGGAAGTCCGAACGTTCGTCAGAAGTTCTATCAGAATTGGTTGAGAAGTCTCGGAGCTTGCCAAAGAAGCTCATTGGAACTCACCAAGAAGATCGTCGTGAAGTCCAGGAGCTTGCCGGGAGTCCGTTGGAACATTGCCGAGAGATTGTCGGAAGTTCACCGGAAGATCGTCGGAAGCTCGTCGGAAGAAACCAAGACTTATGGACTTGTTTAGCTTAAGTATGTCTTATATTTCGTAGTTAGCACGTAATTGGGTTTGGAATTGGGCCAACCCAATTATGGGCTAGTTGGGCCCATATAAGGACTATGTTGGGCCCAATAAGAGGCCCAAATAGTGACCCAAGAGGTGACACTGTCGTGACACAGTCTCCGAGATTGTGTTAGGTGGTGGTATCGCTAGTCTGGGCGGTGGTACTGCCCCTGGTAGGGTGCCAGGCGGTGGTACCACCAAACTGGGCAGTGGTACCACCCAATGCAATGTCAGTGTCAGACTAACACTAGCGGTTGTACCGCCCAGCATAGGCGGTGGTACCGTCCTGACCTAGGAAACCCGGGATGAGATGTTTTTAGGCTTCAAGTTTGAATCAACTTGAAGCCTATAAATACTCCTCTTATCCCTGGTTAAAAAATACAAGCACAGAGAGTTTTAAAGTGAGAAAATGCTATAGAAATCACTTGAGAAATCCCTCCTCTAGCTTAAACTTAGAATTCTGTTTAGAGAGGAGTGTGTGTGCTTGTAAAGGTTAACTCCTAAACTTGTAAAAAGGAGAAGAGGGGTGTAAGAAGGAGGTTGATCTTCGCCTATTAAAGGAAGATCGATAGTGGATGCTGGTGGCCTCAACGGAAGAGGAATTGGCGAAGTGGATGTAGGTCATGACGACCGAACCACTCTAAAATCTGGTTTGCATTTTACTTTGAGCAATTTATCTTTACTGCAAACCACTTTACCTCCTTACATGCTTTACATTCAATATGTTCTTACTTTGCTTTCAAAGTTAAGCATTTCCGAAATCGGTTTTATCGTATGGAAGAATTTTTGAAAAGTTTTTCAGAACCATAATTTTTACTGCTGCACTAATTCACCCCCCCCCCCCCCCCTCTTAGTGCCGATTTGTTCCTAACAGGAGGGACTCAACTTTCTCACAGAGTTTTCATACTTTATGTCACGCCCCCTAAAATCGATAATATTAAAATTTATCATTACAAACCAATCTAGGATCCAAACTAACATTTGAGGACACTAAGAAATATTCAATCAAATTCACATCCATAAAACCTGTGTAATTTATAATCATATATCACATCACTCGATAATTCATATTAATGGAAACCCAAGCCAACTTAACAAAACATTAACAACACTTATAAATCCACAAGTTAAGTAATTTATACAGTCAAGACTCCAACCAAATTTTCACAAATTCGTATCATCGTAAACTAAACATAACATTCTGAAATTCCAAACAAGAGAGATCTTTTCACACTTTTACATGATATATCAATTCAAACATATCGACAACACTTTCATTACATACAAAATGTACTTATACAATAATAACATAACAACTACTAAGACTTGCCCACGATTTTGAATAGCTCTCCACTACCTCAGCCCAATTCAAACATCTCAGAGTGACAAACTAACCTAAAAGATTTATATAACAACGGAGTGAGCTAAAAATAGCCTAATAAGTGACAAAACATATCCAGAACGAAAAGGGACAATTTTAAACAAATAAAGTATTAAAATGCTAAGCAGAATACAAGAGGTTCAAGGGTAGTATCTCATTAGATACAGAATCATAAATATTATTTTATTCAAAATATATTTGGTTCATAACAAATGGAGCATAAAGTAATTGGAGCATATCAATATCGTATGAAATGTTCTGGATCATATCAATGACATATGGAACATTTCAGAGCATATTAATGGTAAATGAAATATTTTAGAACATATCAATAACAAATGAAACGTTTTGGAGCTTATCAATGGCATATGAATGTTTCGGAGTAGATCAATGACAAATGGAACATTTCAGACATATCAATGATATATGAAATATTTCGAAGCATATCAATGACGTATAAACATTTTAGAGGCATATGGAGCATTTCGGAACATATCAATAACATGTGTAATATTTCAGAGCATATCAATGGCATATGAACCATTTCGGAGCATATTAAAGAATAAATATGAAATAGAAGCTCAAATGTCATATTTGATATTGCATTCATATTATTCTTATCCAAAGTATGTATAGAAGGATATAACCAAAGCTCAGGATATCATATCAAACATTCAAAAAGTGTAGTATGACCATAGATAAAATGTAATTCATCCATTTCTGAATGACCACCAGAAAGAAGTCTTCCACGTTTAGGAGCTCTATCCACCCATGTCTAGGTGAAGTCAGAGGAGGTCGACAGAGCATCGCAAGCTCTATGCATAACTTCCTTTACCATTTCTAGCAAAGGTTCATAGTATCTCACAAACAATAGAGTACAAAAGGACAATATGAACAATAAAATTAACACATATCAGAAGCACATATGGAACAACGAAACGTACATATGCCTTTAGTTTATACGATGCAAACATAATCTTTTGCAAATGCATTCAAACTTGAAAAGAACTAAAAGCAAGAGTATATAAGGATTTTGGCACATATTGGAAGCACAGGTGAAACAATGGAACATACATGTGCCCATACGAAACAATATGATGCAATATAAACTTCACACAATATGTTTCGAGAAATCAAATAATTTAAGGATAAGAGCATACAAGAATTCAAAGCAGTAATATAAAGCTCATTGAAGAAAGAATGCTAGATGAAATAAATTTCTATAAGGAATGGAACAAGAACAGGCGAAATCGACCAAAGCTCAATTTCTGGTAGAATTTGAGAGACATATTGAATAAATGATTCAAACTATCAATTGTACTCTAATTTACTTAGGAAATATATCATTGGAAATATATTTCAATCTAATTTTAGATAAAATAAGCTTCATATAAATTGAACTTTCTAATAGAGAGTTACAAATAATTTGGTAACCAAAGATCAAAGAACAAATCTCTATTTTGTAAAATTCATAGGGTCAGATTCAATAGAAAACTAGGCAGGCATTTGGACTCTAAATCTTTCAATCTAAGTATCAAAAGAAAGATCTATGAGTCTAGTTTTTAATGAAATAAGCTTTGAATAAATCAAAGTTTCCAATACGGACTTATAGATAGTTTAATATCAAAAGGTTAGAAGTTATGATCCTTATTTCATAAAATCTATAGGTTCAACTAAAACAGAAGTTTGGGCAGGCAAACTTACTCCAAAATCTTCAAACTAATATAAAAAAAAAGGTTTATGAGTCTATATTCTGATCAAATATGCATGGATTGATAGCTAAAACAAGGTGGAAGGGTCAGAATCTCAGAAGTTTTTCATATTCAAATTGTTACGTCTAAACAAGAGATGTGTCAAATGCAAGGATAGAATAATTCAATGTTTTCATATTCAAGGTGAAAACAGAGATGGAATTATCGTAGAAAAGATCGAAACACCTGAAATAGGAAGGATCAGAACACTTGCCTATGAAGATTTTGATCCAAAGATCCGAAGAAGGTGTAAGCCTGAATCATTTTTCTACTTTTTGTATCTCTCCTTTCACTGTTTTATTTTTTGTATCTATCATCCATTTCCCAGCCACAGCCATGGTCGCAGCCACAACCGCCACAACGATAGCCTCTTCTTCCTCCCTTGCTCTTCTTCCTCTCCTTATTCTCTTCCAACTGCAGCTGCCATCCCGCAACCCCGTCTTTCCCTTCTCTTCTTCCTCTCCTCTTCTTCTTTCCCTGCCACAGATGCAGCTGCTATAGCCGCAGCCACAGCTCCCCTTCCTCTCTTCTTCCTCAGCTTCTTTTCTTCCACTCCTTCTCTTCCAACTACAGCTGCCACCACCGTAGCCGCATCTGCAGCCCCTCCGTCTTTCCCTTCTCTTATTCTCCTCTTCTTCCCTTCTTCTCTTCTTCTTCCCTTCTTCTCCTCGATGCACAGTGCCTCCTCTCCTCTATTTCCTCCTGTAGGAAATAGAGGTGCTGTAGCCCTAGCTACTGCAGTTATCTCTCTCTCCTCTCCCTCTTCCCTCTCTTCTCCTTCTTCTTCTTCTTCTTCTTTTCTTCTCTTCTCCCCCTTCTTCTTCTTCTCCTCTTCTTCCCTTCTCCTTCCCGACGCCCCACACCTCTGTTTCCTTGTGCTAGAAATAGAGGTGTTGCAGCCCTAGCTACAGTCACCTCCCTTTCCTCTACCTCTTCCCTTTCTTCTCCTTCTTCTTCTTCTTCTTCTTCTTCTTCTTCTTCTTCTTCTTTTCTTCTCTTCTCCCTCTTCTTCTCCTTCTCTTCTTCTCCTCTTCTTCCCTTCTTCTCTACTTCTCCTCTTCTCCCCAACGCCCTATAGCTTCTCTCTGTTTCCCATGTGTGGGAGGCGATGGGATAAAACCATAATTTTTAGTTTACTTTTGTTTTTTTCTTTTTTTTGCAACCTAACGCTTTGATCACTGGATTTATTATGTTTACATATAGGTCATCAAAGTTTGAAATAGATCCTTATAAATAATTTTTCAGAAGTGAGAGACATTACACTCTCCCCTCCTTAAAAAAAAAATTAGTCCTCAAAATTGGTCATATCTCAATCGATGAAAAGATGAGGATACGTTTTATTCATTTCCTCCTCCAACTCCTAAATAGTTTCATCAATAGAATACAATTATATAATCATCCAAGGGTGACTGAAATATCCTCCTCCTTGATCTTCAATTGATAATAACCCGACATCCAATCAATCTTGGAAAATACTTATGCGCCCTGTAATTTATTAAACAAGTCATCACTTCTGGGTAGAGAATACTTACTTTTTATGGTCACCTGATTCAATTATCTATAATTAATATAAATTCTGAATGTTCCATCCTTATTCTTAACTAACAACATCGGAGCACCCCATGGTGAAACACTGGGCCAAATAAAACCCTTATCTAAATAGTCCTTGTAGTTATTTTTTCAATTCCAGTTACTCAAATAGTATCATTTTGTAAAGAGGCTTAGATATTGAGATTGTCCCAAGGACCAAATCAAAAGCGAATTCGCCTTCTCTGTCTAGAGGTAATCCGGGTAAGTCATCTTGGGATACATGAGGCAAGGAGGCAAATCATACCCAATACTCTCAAAATAAAAGATGAGATGATCTAATATGTAAAAACTGATCATTTTGTATAACAATCTATACTAGTATAATAGGATGATAGTCAATCCATACCAAATATAATATCAAAATTCCAAATCTCTAGGAGAACCAAATCAGCAAAAAGTTCATGTTCTCCAATAGAAATCAAACAAGATGACCACATCAAGTTTGTTATCAATGAATCCCCAATGGTCGTATTTACATATAGCATATAATCTAGTGGTCCAGGTTGAATGCTGAAGTGATAAGAAAAATATTACAAATCAAATCATAGATGAGACCCATGGTCAAATAAATATTTACATTCTTTCAGAAACATGAATAATACCTTCGACCACTGATTGAGAAACTTTAGAATCATATTCAATGAAAACATACACTCTGACATGGGCTGATGATTTAGGAGACAGTGACTATTTCTTCTTATTCAAAGGGCAGTATTTTATTTTATGATCAAACTTTCCACAAGCAAAATAGACTCCATTACCCACAAACACAAACTTGTTTCATAGTTTAACTCACATCTTGCACAAGATTGAGTCTTTTATGGTGACTTCCCTTTTCAAATCGAAATGTCTTGACCCTCTTGTATCACTTTCTGATTCACTTCCAATCGTATTTTTTATTGGTAAACTTGTCCTTGCTATTCCTACCCTTGATCTCCAAAAATTCTTTTGATCATCAAAATAATTTCGTATATCAAATATCTTCTCCATTCATATCATCCATTATTCTGCTACTATTCTGCCACCAATGTATTAGGTTCATCACGCTTCCGCTGCACCACTCTGATTTGATATCCCAATCAACCCTTTTCTCTTCATTAATTAATTAGAAGCATATGAAGTAGGAGGACCAAATGTCCTCGTCCTCCTAGATTTCTAAAGACATCAAATAAAATTTTTACCGATTACTATAGTTCACTAGACCTCAATATATTTTGCACATCAACATATGAAATATTTTAGTGATCCTCAAACCTTGCTTTGATACCACCTTTGTCATGCCCCCTCAAATCGATAATATTAAAATTTTTCATCACAAACTAATCCAGGATCCAAACTAACATTTAAGGACACTGAGAAATATTTAGTCAAATTCACATCTATAAAACCTATATAATTTATAATCATATATCATATCACTCGATAATTCATATTAATGGAAACCAAAACCAACTTAACAAAATATTAATAACACTTATAAATCCACAAATTAAGCAATTTATACAATCAAGACTCCAACCATTTTTCCATAAATTCGTATCATCGTAAACTAAACATAACATTTTGAAATTCCAAACAATAGAGATCTTTTTACACTTTTACATGATATATCAATTCAAACCTGTCAACAACACTTTCATTACATACAAAATGCACTTATATAACAATAATAAAACAACCAACAAGACTTGCCCATGATTCTGAATAGCTCTCCACTATCTCAGCCTAATTCAAACATCTCAAAGAGTGATAAGCTAACTTGAAATATTTATATAACAATGGAGTGAGCTAAAAATAACTCAACAAGTGATAAAATATATCCAGAACGAAAAGGGGTAATTTCAAACAAACAAGGTATCACAGTGCCAGGCATAATACAAGAGGTTCAAGGGTACCATCTCATTAGATACAGAATAAAAAATGTCATTTCATTCAAAATATATTTAGTTAATAACAAATGGAGCACAAAGTAATTGGAGCATATCAATAGCATATGAAATGTTCCGAATCATATCAATGGTGTATGGAACATTTCAGAGCATATTAATGACAAATGAAATATTTCAGAGCATATCAATAACAAATGAAACGTTTCGGAACTTATTAATAGCGTATGAAATGTTTCGGAGCAGATTAATGACAAATGGAACATTTCGGATATACTAATGACATATGAAATATTTCAAGCCGTATCAATAGCGTATGAACATTTTAGAGGCATAGGGAGCATTTCGGAACATATCAATAGCATGTGTAATATTTCAGAGCATATCAACAACATATGAACTATTTCGGAGCATATCAAAGAACAAATACGAAACAAAAGCTCAAACGTTGTATTTAACATTGCATTCATATCGTTCTTATCAAAAGCATGTATAGAAGCACATAATCAAAGCTCTAGATATCATATCAAATATACAGAAGGTGTAGTGGGATCACAGAAAGAATGTAATTCATCCATTTCTGAATGACCACCAGACAAGTCTCCCACGTCCGGGAGCTCTATCCACCCACGTCTAGGTGAAGTTAGAGGGGGCCGACAGAGCATTGCAGGCTCTATACATAACTCCCTTTACCATTTCTGGCAAAGGTTCATAGTATCCCACAAACACCAGAGTACAAAAGGATAATATGAACAATAAAATTAGCACATATCAAAAGCACATGCGGAATAATGAAACGTACATGTGCCTTTATGAGTTAAAACAATACAAACATAATCTTTCACAAATACATTCAAACTTAAAAGGAACTAAAGGTAATAGTAAACAAGGATTTTAGCACATATCTAATGCACAGGTGAAATAACGGAACATACATATGCCCATACGAAACAATGCAGTGCAACATAAACTTTACATAATAAGTTTCAAGAATATAAATAATTTTAGGACAAGAGCATACAAGAATTCAAAGCAGTAATGTAAAGCTTATCAAAGAAAGAATGCTAGATAAAATCAATTTCCAAATGGAATGGAACAAGAACAGGTGAAATCGACCAAAGCTCGATTTCTAGCAGAATTTAAGAGGCACATCGAATAAATAATTAAAACTATTAATTGTACTTAAATTTACTTAGGAAATATATCATTGGAAAGATATTTCAATCTAGTTTCAGATAAAATATGCTTCATATGAATTGAACTTTCCAACAGAGAGTTACAAATAATTTGGTAACCAAAGATCAAAGAACAAATCTCTATTTTGTAGAATTCATAGGGTCAGATTCAATAGAAAACTAGGTAGGAATTTGGACTCTAAATCTTTTAATCTAAGAATCAAAAGAATGATTTACAAATCTAGTTTCCAATGAAATAATTTTTTAATAAATCAGAGTTTTCAACAGGGACTTATAGGCAGTTTAATATCAAAAGGTCAGAAGTTATGAACCTTATTTCGCAAAATCCATAGGGTCAACTAAATCAGAAGTTTGGGTAGGCAAACTTACTCCAAATTCTTCAAATAAGCTATCAAAAGAAAATTTTATAAGTCTATTGATCAAATAAGTTTTATCTAAATTGGAAATCTATGCAGGGATTTATAGCTAAAACAAAGTGAAAGGGTCAGAATCTCATAAGTTTTCCATATTCAAATTGTTACGTCTAAACAAGAGATGTGTCAAATGCAAGGCTAGAACAATTCAATATTTTTATATTCAAGGCAAAGGCAAAGATGAAATTGTAGTAGAAAAGATCAAAACATGTGAAATAGGAAGGATTAGAACACTTGCCTTCGAAGATTTTGATCCGAAGATCCAAAGGTGTAAGCCCGAATCCTTCTTCTACTTTTCATGTGTCTCCTCTTCCTATTTTGTTTTCTATATTTATCATCTTTTTCCCATCTGCAGCCACCATAGTCGCAGCCTCTTCTTCCTCGCCTGCTCTTCTTCCTCTCCTTCTTCTTTTCCAGCTGCAGCTGCCATCACCGTAGTCGCATTCCCTTCTCTTCTTCCTCTCCTTCCTATCTTCCTTCCTCTTCTTCTTTCCCTACCACAACTGCAGCTGCCATAGCTCCCCTTCTTTTCTTCCTCTCCTTCTTCTCTTCCAGCTATAGCTGCCACTGCCACTGCCACCCTATTTCTTTCCCTTCTCTTCTTCTCCTCTTCTTCTTCCCGACGCATAGTGCCTCCTCTCCTCTGTTTCCTCCTGCAAGAAACAAAGGCGCTACAGCCCTAGCTTCTATAGCTACCTCCCTCTCCTCTCCCTCTTCCCTCTCTTCTCCTTCTTCTTCTTCTTTTCTTCTCTTCTTCTTCCCTTCTCCTACCTCTCTCTCCTCTCCCTATTCCGTCTCTTCTTCTCCTTCTTCTTCTTCTTCTCTTCTTCTCTTCTTCTCTTTTTGCAACCTAACACTTTGATCACTAGATTTATTATGTTTACTAATGAGCTAACTGGCCAACACTCATCAGGCCCAGTCATTGCCCACTTCCGATGTGGGACTAATTGGGGTGTTTCAATGGTGGCTCTAAGCCGTAATGAGTTCTCTGACTCCATCCAGAGGTAGCCCTTTCCTACTCGAGCCCTCTTACCCTGCCTAAATGCTAGGTCAACTCTAATACCAAATGTCATGACCCGAGTCTAATGAGCTAACTAGCTAATAACTCTATTTGGTCTAGATCATAGACCAAAATGCTTAAGTTGGAGTTGTCATAGTACACTCATCAGGCCCATATAAGTCAATCATAATCATTGCCCACTTCCGAAGTGGGACTAATTGGGATGATACACTTTAAACCTCAAGTTTTTATTTTTTTTTTCTTGCTGCATCAAGAAGGAATAGCTGGGGTATTTATAGACCCCAAATGGCTTAAAAAATGGAGCCAAAAAAGGTCTCATCTTAGGTTTTCGGGGTACTAGTGGTACCACCGTCAGTACTAAGCAGTACTACCACTTGCCAGACTGACAATTGGTGGTACTACCACCTAGTCTAGGTAGTACTACCTCCTGATAACTCTACACTAGCGATGCTACTATTAGTTTGAGCGGTACGACCGCTTGACAACTTTGGAGACTAGGCTCTAGCGGTACCATCGCTTATTAGGGTGGTACCATTGCTAGTTTGGGTGGTACCACCACCCAGACATTTCTTGGGAAGTCGAGCCTTATGTGGTTCCACTACCAACCCTAGTGGTGCCACTACTTGACTTGGCTCTAGGATATTGAATGGGCCAACCAATAGGCCCAATTCAACCCTGACTCAGGCCTAATTGACCTCTAATTAAGTTAGTAGGGTTACACCCAAAACTATCTCAAATATACCTAGACTATTTCGATCTAGACACAACCGATTACAAACACAAATCCTACGTTATTCAGTATGTCATTGGTTCATCCAGCACTTTATCTGAACCATCGGTGTGTCATCCTCTCCTTCGACGTATTACTCGATCCTTCGGCATGTTGATGTTGAATCTCGAATTTTGATGATAAAGTCAATTGTAATTTGTTTGATCTAATCTGTATGTTGAGAAAAGTGTGTAGGATTAATTACAATGGCAGTAAGACTTGAAGCAGGTGTTGTGTCAGAGTCAAGATCGAGATCACGTTGGGAGTTCTAGAGTTCGTCGAAAGTCTGAACGTTCATCAGAAGTTCTGCGGGAACCAACCGAGAAGTCCAGAAGCTTGCCATAGAAGCTTATTGGAACTTGCCAAGAAGATCATCGCAAAGTCCAGGAGCTTGTCGGGAGTCCACCGAAGCATTGCCGAGAGTTCATCGAATGTTCGTCGAATGTTCGTCGGAAGTACGCCGAAAACTCGTTGGAAGTGCGATTGACGCACCGGAACATAAAATACAGTAATCATGTTTTAGTTGTCATAGTTAGAGTATTAATTAAGTTAAGATTAGGAGGTAATCCTACTAACTTAATTAGGGGCCAATTGGCCCTAAGTTGGGCTGGTTTGGGCCAGATTCAAGGCCCAACCAGGACCCTGAATTCTTGGCCGACGGTGGCACCGCTTGGGAGACTCAATCTCCCAGGAATTCTGGGCGGTGGTACCACCCCTATCAGGCGGTGGCACCACCGATAGTTATTACTTCTAGTGGTGGTACCGCCAGAGCTCGATCTCCGAGCTTTGTCAGGCAGTGGTACCACCCAATGTTAGATGTCAGGTGATAGTATTGCCCAGTAATGGCGGTGGTACCGCCAAGACCCCAGAAATCCAGGATGAGACACTTATTGACTCCATTTTTGAAAGCCAATGGGGTCTATAAAGACCCCACCCTTTTCTGTATGAAAAGGCATTGAAATCTTGATATATTCTTGAGTCTTTGAAGTGTTAAAGAGTTGTAAAAGTGCTAGAGTTCTCCTCCTCCCTTTCTAAGTGTTGAGATCATTCAAGAGAGAAGTGAAACTTATAAGGGTTGTCTCCTAAACCCAGTAAAAAGAGAAAAGCTGTAAAAGGTGGTTGGCTTTCACTTATTGAAGGAAGGCCTCTAGTGGACGCCGGTGATCTCATCGGAGGAGGAAGCCAAAAGTGGATGTAAGTTACGATTGATCAAACCACTCTAAATCTAGTTTGTATTTCGTTTGAGGAATCTTCTTTAACTGCAAATCATTTTATAGCAAAGTACTTCTTCTCCTTATCTTGCTTTCACTACACTTACGCTCTCTTACGTTTTAAAGTAATTATCTTTCCGAATCGATTTCCTTCGAACGTATAAAATATTTTTTGAAATCACATAATTTTTCCGCTGCACTAATTCACCCCCCCCCCCCCCCCTCTTAGTGTGCTCTTGATCCTAACAATTGGTATTAGAGCAAGGTTCACTCTCAGTTGGTTTTAAACCCAAAAGAGATGACATTTGCCGGCAACCAAGAGGGTTATTCAATTACACGTCTGCCCATGTTCAATGGGACGGATTACACATATTGGAAGACAAGAATAAGGATCTTCCTGATTTCAATGGATTTTGAGCTTTGAAATATTGTAGAAAATGGATTTCAAAAGTCTTCTCTTCCAATGAATGATTGGAATGAGTAGGAGAAGAAGACTTTTGCTTTAAACGCAAAGGCTATGAATGCCTTATTTTGTGCATTAGATAAAAATGAATTTAATCGAGTGTCGATTTGTGAAATGACTTTTGATATTTGGCATACACTTGAAATGACTCATGAAGTCATTAGTAGAGTGAAAGAGTCGAAAATTAACCTTTTAGTGCATTCTTATGAATTATTTCGAATGAAACTGAGTGAGACTATCGGAGACATAAACACCCGATTTATAGATGTCGTCCGATTTATAGATGTCGTCAATGGTCTAAAAGGACTTGGTAAAGGTTTCTCAGATTTTGAACTCGTTAATAAAGTTTTAAGATCCCTTCCAAAGAGTTGGGACCCTAAAGTAACGGCTATTCAAAAGGTCAAAGATATAAATAATTTTCCTCTTGAAGAACTAATTGGGTCACTAATGACCTATGAAATGACATACAAAGCTCATGAAGAGCTTGAGGACACCCTTCCAAAGAACAGGAAGGATATAGCATAGAGAACATAAGAAGACCACTTGAAAGAAAACTTAAGTGATGAGGACTTTGATGATGACTTGGCACCTTTAACAAGGAAATTCAAAAAATTCATAAAAAAAAAATAAATTTAAAAATGACACTAAAATAAATTTGAACCCAAGAAAGATCAAGTAATTTGCTACGAATGGAAGAAACCAGGATACTACAAGAGTGAATGTCTCTAAGCCAAGAAGAGGACACAAAAAAAGAAGGCACTCAAAGCAACATGGGACGACTCAAGCGCATCCGAAGAAGAGGAGCCAACCAACATCGAGCAAGTTGCTCACTATGCACTAATGGCCATTGGAAATGAGGTAACAAGTTCAATTGATGCAAATTTATCATTTGATGAACTATTAGATGCTTTTCATGTGATGAATACAAAATAATTAGTAAAAAATATAAATTGTTAAAAAAGAAGCATGATTCTCTTATTAGTGATTTTGATAAATTAAAAATTAAACATAATGATAGTTTAGCTCCATGTAAGAAATGCTATGAAGTAGAAATACTTCAAAAGGAAAATATGCTACTTAAGAAAACCTTAGAGAAGATTGAGGTTGGTAGTAAATCCTTGAACATGATCTTTACCAACAAGGGTCACGTTCATAGAAAAGGCGGAATCGAATTTGTGAGTAGCTCTTACCATAATCTAACCATCTTTGTTAAAGGCCCTACCTTGCATGTTTCACCCTAAAAGAAATGCAACTTTTGTTATAAATTTGGGCATGTAGCTTATCATTACCCATTCAAGAAATGTAGTCCACATAAATTGATTTGGGTTCCTAAAAGAATCTCAAATAACTCAATGCAATATGATAAGCAATTTAGATCGATTTTTGAGGCACTCAAGGTCAAATGGGTACCTAAAAATCATCATTTTTTATAGAAACATTTACCATCACAAGCTAGGAGCAAAAGATGGTATTTTACTTTTGGGTGCTCAAGGTTTATAATTAGAGATCCAAAATAACTCATAAAGCTCTATAGCCAAAATAACAAAAAGGGGGTCATTAGAATTAAAACTATCAATTACAAAATGATACTTATATTCCATACGTTAATCTTGTGTGATAAACACTTAATTTTGACCCCTTAAAATTTTAAAACTTGTAAACTCTTATGCATGAATTCCCCTTCACACATCTTTCGGATTTCCAAATTTATCGGATACATTCCTTCTCAATTTTTTCGGATCCAACTATATCTTACAATATCATGAACTTACGGCTTGCGAGCCAGGTTTGCATACGAATTTTATATGATATAAATCATGAACTTGCATTATATATTACGAGGCTTACGATGCTTGCATGATGAGTCATGAACATATTATAAACATATGAGTTCTATATGACATTTGGGTATGGTATGCATTTTATAAGATCGATCATGAATGTACGAATCTTCTCTTCTTATGATGTGAATTTTTACATGATTATGTAAATAAGGTTGTGTGCTTCAAAAACAAAAACTTCCTTCAAGTTGAAATCACCCACATCAACCCACACACCCTTGTAAGCAGTGCTTACTGCCTGTAGGCAGTGGCACCACCCAGCTGGCGGTAGCACTGCCAGTTGTCACGGGTGGCAGGCGATAGCATCGCCCAGCCAGCGGTGCCACCGCCCACAACCTGACACCTTATAAAACTAAGCTAGGGCCGGTGGTAGAACTGATCCCAACTCATTTTTCACTTCCCCAAACAACTCCAAACCCCCTTTGAACACCATTCTCTCCCTCTAGCTACCCAAAAATCTCTATTTCCTGCTAGATCAAGGATCAATCCTACATCCTCTTGAAGATCTCAACTAAGATATTCTCTAAAAGGCATTGATTTCTCTTTTGTATTATCTACTCTTGCTCATTATCTATCTTCATAATAGCAATATTTATGGGTTCTAGAAGATCCTCTAGGGACAAAAGGAAGAGGAGATTAGAAGAAAATTATGACTCCCTACTTTTTGATTCTAATCAACATGCCCTAAAATTTGCATCCATATAATCTAGACATGTTCATAAGGAAAAATATGTTGATTTAGATGAACTAAGTGATTTGGAACCTATTCAATGGTTTACAAATCTAGACATTCTCCCAATTCTTCAAATAAGTGAACCTATCTATCCTAGATTTGTTAGGTTGTTTTACAACAATCTACATGTAGATGAAGAAAAAAGGGTATCTACATATCTATTAGGACATCATATATCCATTACGGATAGATCAATTTGTGATATCATAGGAATCCCGGTAAAAGATAGAGGTTGTTACTTTAGAGGACAATGGGATGATGAAACCGTTGGAACCACATATGTTGATGCTTTAGGAATAATTTTTGGCAATCCCAACTTAATGATACTTCCAAAAAGCTGTGAACATTTACTACCATTAAGCACCATAATACTTCATCACATCTTGATTAGTATCATTCTCCTAAAGCAATATCATCATGATGAAGTAAGCCAAATGAAGCTAGGTACCATATATTGGATCATGAAAGGATATAACAATTGCTTTGGTTACCTAATCTAACAAAACATGATTGAAATATCTAAAAAGGACATGATGCTTCCTTATGGTGGCCTAATCATAAGAATACTCCATGCCTACAATATTACCATTCCACCCGACGAAGAAGTTATAAAATTAGATAGATTTAGTATCATAAATAAAAATCTACTTCGACAGATGAGATGTACATTCAGAAATGGTTTATGGATTTGACTGCCTAAAAGGACTAATCCCCTCCAACCTAAACTAGAACCGGAAACACCAATATTTAGGGGTAATCAATCTCCTCCAACTGGTCCCTTTGAGGAATCACCTCCAATAGAGCAAACACCTGATAAGACCCTAAGGTCTTATCGTGAAAGAAAAGGGAGAAAAGGGAATGATAATGATCGCTTCGAGGGGATCGACCCTCCTTGATCGCTTCGAGGGGATCGGCCCTCCTTGATCACTTCGAGGGGATCGGCCTCCTAGAGTTTGTCCATAGAATGGAATAACATTTCATTGATTGATTGATTGATTTAAAGAAAGGGTTACATCGCTATTTATAGAGTTTCACCTAGAGTCCACTAGGACTTAAACTCTTAATAATAAATAAATATTAAATAAACCTTTACTTGACTCTAACTAAACTAAATAGACTCAATAAACAACTGAACTAAATAGACTCAATAAACATTATTCAAAAGCTCAGAAAAAGGATCCTAACAATTCCTCCCTCTTCAAATCAGCCTTGTCCTCAAGGCTGAGCAACATTAATCTCGGGGAGCTTCTCTTTCAGCACTTTAATCATAGGCTATCTGCAATGCATCATAATCCGTTGATCAAGTAAGTATGGTCTCCACTTTTTGATAGTGTAAGCAACAAGTAAGTCTTTCAGTGTAGTAATCGTTGCAAAAAACTCCTGGCCTTTGCTATCATAAGTTAAAATTCATCCATCAACGATCTTTACTTTGAATCTGTCATAGCCTTCAATGTGGTAAGCTAATTGGGCTACAACTTTCCTATCCATAAAATTATTAGTGCTGCACGTATCAATCAAAATAGTGACAGGCTGATGCTTCAAAGTTCCTCTGATTTTCATAGTTTGTAGGTTAGCATAGCCAGCCAATGCATGCACTATATGTGTGATAGCTTCAATATTTTCATTAGTTTCCACACCTTCATAATTGGAGTCCAACTCTTCTGCTTTCGGTTCCTCTCTAATTGGCTCAATCATTAGATGTTGCCCTTGTTTACATTGGTGCTCCATACTCCACTTTTCATCATAGTGCAAACCCCTTGCTGATCTTTCCTTGCTATTTTTTTTCTCATGTAGATGTGCAAATGAGATCGCAGCTATCATAGTGCAGGGTTGACGAGCCTTAACTTCACACCGGATCTCCGGATTAAGCCCTTCAATAAATGTATCCAGAAGCTATCATTCCGACCAATCTCTAGCTTGATTTGACAATCTTTCAAACCTACTCTGATATTCCAACACTGTAGAAGTTTGAAAAATTTTGGCGAGCTGGACATCAACATTCTCATATTTGGATGGGCCAAATTTAACAAGAAGCACTCTTTTGAACTTCTCCCATGAAGGAACTCCGTAAATAGTTTCATACCAATCGTACCACTGGAGTGCATCTCCATCGAGCTGGATTGAGGCTATTTCCAACTGGGAAAAATTTTCTGCCCTAGAGATCCAACTGGTCAGATCTCCATCTTTCTATCTCGGAAATTTCACCTTCATGTGTAAGTAGTTTGTGTCACAATCTTAGGGCCTTTTTCCTATATTTTCAAATCTGTGCAACGTAGAACTTGAGCTCCCACCTTGTTGAAATTTACTAAGGCTCCCTAGTGTTGGGAAATCATAGGGGAGGGGCGACATCATATGCGCAGCGGAAGAACAAGAAAACAAAAATCCCCGATTCCCAAAAAGATGTTCATCGTCGTGCGAAGATTGGTGCGCAAAATCCACAAAAAACACAAAAACTGCGTATAGAGATTGTGTTACCTAGGGAGATCGTATATCCCTGTTTCCTTGTAGATCCTTAGGAGAGGGTGAAGGAGGTCAAGCGTCCTCCTCTCTAGCGGTGATCCACACAGCAGGGTTGCGACGACGCTCCTCAAAACTCTAGGCCTACTCTGAGGTGGAGAGGGAGAGGAGAATAGGAAGGGCAAGCAAAGACTCTAGCCTATGAGGCTGTGAATCCCTCCTATTTATAGAGATCCCGTGTCAAAACCCTAATGGGTCCTTTCCCTAGTGGGTATTGGATCTGCATCCAATAAGACAAGGGCTCCGTCGGATATCTCATATCCGAACCTCTACTCATCGCAATGCCTACCATATGTGTGTGACCCTCTAGGCCCAATATCGAGCTGGCCGTGAGTCATACCTGTCAGAACTCCTTCTAACTAAGTGAATTATTATCTCTGTAATAATTCACTCGACTCATCGACTACGGAAGTACTAGGCCACTACGCCGTAGTCCCCAGACGATACAGGGGAATCCAATCCATTGGACCTGTCTGTCCTCAGTTACCATGTACCTATAGTCCCTCATCCATCTAATATCCCAGAGACCGTATATCGAGCATGGTGCTGTCAGACCCATACGGTTTCTACTCGAGTCTCGCTCTAATCGGATTCTCCCGGAGAACTCTTTCTCTCTCAACCCGAATGACCCTGGCCAGGGATTTGTCTGAGCAAGAACACATGGGATATTCCTCTCATGATACCGAGAGTGGATGATCCTCTATCGACACTCAATAGCCCTCGTAAGGTCGACTACCACTCCCAATGACCAGCTGTACTAGATCTGGGAACAGCCAAACCTATAAGTCTGGTATCAAAGAGTGGAGCACTCATACAGGACATCCTTGGTGTCTCAAGTCTAAGAACCAGATACACCACTAGGACTACGGAATTGTTGTCTGACAATAAGGCATCATCAACCATCCAGCATTCCGTAAGCGGATCAATCAGTGAACTCATTCTCCAATGAGCACCTGTACTGTATCCCTAGTGTCCCTACACGAGCAGCTATGAGACCAGCTGCATCCATCATATGGACGGGTATACAGCACACCAGTCTATCCGGTTATCACGATGTCCCTCTCGAGTAACCTATGACCGGGATTATTTAGGATATGTGTTTAAAGGTGAATCGATCTCATTATCGTGATCTCATCACGATCCGATTCCCATTGCACAAATCCAAGGACATCACAATATATATGCATTTATGCAATAGTTATAAAGTGATATACGCCAAAATATAATAAGCAAAAAGATTCTGTATCAAGTCACACGTGCCATCACTCACGTGATTGGCTTGCTGGGCACTTATGACTAGTAATCTCCCACTTGACCTAAAGCCAATCACCTATGTGTCTGATCCCCATCAGACCCCTGTGACGCTCAAAGACAATCTGAGACAATGGCTTTGTTAGTGGATCTGCAATGTTATCTTCGGATGGAACTCTTTCCACTGCTACATCTCCTCGGGTCACGATCTCTCTGATAAGGTGGAACCTCCTCAGAACATGCTTAGATTTCTGATGAGACCTAGGTTCCTTCGCTTGAGCAATTGCCCCGTTGTTGTCGCAATATAGGGAAATCGGCTCCTCACTATCCGGCACGACTCCCAAATCTGTGATGAACTTCTTCAACCAGACTCCCTCCTTTGCTGCATCTGATGCAGCAATGTACTCCGCCTCTGTGGTCGAGTCAGCAGTGGTATCTTGCTTGGAACTCTTCCAGTACACTGCTCCTCCATTCAAGGTGTACACATACCCTGAATTCGACTTGCTATCATCGACATCAGACTGAAAACTTGAGTCAGTGTAGCCTTCAACCTTAAGGCTATTACCTCCATATACTAGTAAAAGATCCTTAGTCCTTCTCAAGTACTTAAGGATACACTTTACTGCTTTCCAGTGCTCCAAGCCTGGATCCGCCTGATACCTGCTCGTGACACTCAGAGCATGCGCTATATCAGGCCTAGTACATAGCATGGCATACATGATAGACCCTATTGCTGAGGCATAAGGTATCATATCCATGTTCGCCCTTTCTTCTGGAGTCTTTGGGGACATACTCGTAGAAAGCGATATCCCATGTCTCATCGGTATGAGACCTCTTTTGGAATTTTCCATGCCAAACCTTTTGACAATAGTTTCTATGTACCTGGACTGGGACAAGCCAAGCATCCTTTTGGATCTATCTCTATAGATTCTAATCCCCAAGATATAAGATGCTTCTCCTAAGTCCTTCATGGAGAAGTGTCTAGATAACCAAGCCTTTATTGTGGATAGCATTCCTATGTCATTCTCAATGATGAGGATGTCATCCACATATAACACCAAAAAGCTAATAGCGCTCCCACTTACCTTTCTGTATACACAAGGCTCATCTTCGTTCTTAACGAAGTCATAAGATCTGATTGCCTCATCAAATCTTATGTTCCAACTTCGGGAAGCTTGCTTTAGTCCATAAATGGATCTAAGCAACCTACACACCTTATCTGGGCAGTTCTTGGACACGAATCCCTCAGGTTGCATCATATACACCTCCTCCTCCAGGTTCCTATTGAGGAATGCGATTTTCACATCCATCTGCCAGATCTCATAATCATAGTGTGCTGCAATAGCCAATAGAATTCTGATGGATTTTAGCATTGCTACGGGTGAGAAAGTTTCGTCGTAGTCAACACCTTGCCTTTGACGATACCCCTTAGCCACTAGCCTTGCTTTATAGGTCTCTACCTTTCCATCTACTCCGATCTTTTTCTTAAAGATCCACTTGCAACCGATGGGTACAATACCTTCGGGTGCATCAACTAGGTTCCAAACCTTATTGGAGTACATAGAATCCATCTCAGAATTCATGGCTTCTTTCCACTTCCCGGAGTCTATACTCATAATAGCCTCCTCGTAGGTCTGAGGATCAATATCCTCTACATCCTCTGCTCTAATATGTCCCACATATCTCTCAGGAGGATGGGATACTCTATCAGACCTGCGTAAAGTTGAAACTTGTGTATTAGATACCTGAACAGACTCGGGCTGTAGAGTGGTGCTTGAGCTTGGTTCTCCAACCTCGCTTAATTCTATCATTCTCCCACTGTCTCCGTCAAGAATGTGTTCCTTCTCAAGGAACACTGCTCTCTTAGCTACAAAGACCTTTTGGTCCTCGAGATGATAGAAGTAATACCCACAAGTTTCCTTGGGGTATCCCACAAATTTACATCGCCCTGTCCTTGATTCTAACTTATCGGGGTTGTGTCTTTTAACATGGGCAGAGCAGCCCCAAATCTTAACTACTTTAAGATCAGGCTTCTTCCCTTTCCATATCTCATATGGTGTAGACACCACTGACTTAGTTGGAACTCTGTTCAGAAGGTAAGCTGCGGTTTCTAGGGCATATCCCCAGAATGAGATGGGTAGGTCAGCGAAACTCATCATGGACCGTACCATATCTAATAATGTACGATTTCTCCTTTCAGAGACACCATTGAGCTGAGGTGTATAAGGAGGTGTCCATTGGGATAATATCCCATGGTCCTTGAGGAAGTGAGTAAACTCTGTACTTAAGTACTCACCTCCTCGATCTGATCGAAGAGTTTTGATACTCTTTCCAGTCTGGTTCTCCACCTCATTCTTATACTCTCTGAATTTCTCAAAGGCCTCGGACTTGTACTTCATTAAGTACACATATCCATACCTTGAGAAATCATCAGTAAATGTAATGAAGTAGGAGTAACCTCCAATGGCATGAGTTGACATGGGTCCACATACATCACTATGTATGAGTTCCAACAACTCAGTGGCTCTCTCTCTAGTTCCACTAAATGGAGAGTTGGTCAGTTTTCCACGAATGCAAGGCTCACAAGTTGCATATGACACATAGTCGAATGGATCTAGATATCCATCATTTAGCAACTTTTGAATCCTTCTTTCATGGATGTGACCTAGCCTACAATGCCACAGGTATGCACTGTTCAACTCATCTCGTTTCCTTTTGGACACATTTATATTCATGATATGTGGAGTGGTGTCTAACATAAATAAACCATTATGCAATGTTCCTTTCGAGATGATCTTATCATCTAATAATATCGAACAACCATTGTTCTCAAAAACAAATTTATATCCACTAACTGTTAAACATGAAATGGAGATAATGTTTTTGATAATAGAAGGAACAAAATAACATGCATCTAATGCAATAAAAGCTCCACTAGGCAGATGTAGGGCGACCTCGCCAACAGCTAATACAGCAACTTTTGCTCCATTACCCATCTTGAGGTCCATCTCGCCTCTCTCTAGTCTCCTAGGCCTTGCCAGAACCTGCAACGAATTACATATATGATAAGCACTACCGGTATCTAATACCCATGTGTTATCATAAGAGTCTGACAAATGGAGACTGATCATGAATGTACCTGAAGCTTCATCAAGCTTTTGTTTCGCCCTTTCTGCAAGGTACTCTTTGCAGTTTCTCTTCCAGTGCCCATCTTTACCACAGTGGAAGCACTGGCCTTTGTCCTTTGTTGGGTCTTTCTTAGCAACCTTTGCTTTACCTTGTTTGCCCTTGCCCTTTCCCTTCTTAAGGGACCTTTCTGCTTTCCTTTTCTTTCTGGTCTCACCAGTGTAGAGAACTGGCTTCTCTTTCTTAATAGTACTCTCTGCCTCCCTCAACATATTGAGGAGCTCTGGGAGAGTCACCTCAAGCTTGTTCATATTAAAGTTCATTATGAACTGTGAAAAGGAATCTGGTAGGGACTGAAGCACAATGTCCACACACAAGTTATCCTCTAGGACCATTGCTAGACCTGTGAGTTTCTCTATCCACTCAATCATCTTTAGGACATGGTTCTGAACCGGTGTCCCCTCAGTCATCCTAGCGCGGAAAAGGCTCTTGGATATCTCATATCGTTGAGTCCTTCCCTGTTCCTCAAACAATTTACGGACATGTAGGAGAATGGATCTGGCATCCATCTTTTCATGTTGTCTCTATAACTCTGGAGTCATAGAGCCCAACATATAGCACTGAGCAAGAGTGGAGTCATCAATGTACTTCACGTAGCGAGCGATCTCATCCTTGCTTGCCCCTTCTTCGGGCGTAGGCATCACTGTATCAAGGACGTACACGATTTTCTCCGCTGTGAGAACAATTCTCAAGTTACGGAGCCAATCCGTATAATTTGGACCAGTGAGGCGGTTGACATCAAGTATGCCACGTAAGGGATTTGAAAGCGACATTTTCTGAAAATAAAGATGTAGCAAAAATGAATAACATGCAGATTTTGCAAGAAATAAACTATCAAGATATGGACTTCTATCTTAATATGCTCCCACTATTTTACTAACGAGTCACGCGACACCCTCAGCACGTGAAACGGAAGTCTCCGGCAGACTTCTAGTGGGGATCAGGATCCAATCAGCGTCTTAGTGTAACCTCGAGGGACTCGACCAATCACACTAAGCCTAAAAGGTAGACAACTCTTGCCGATCACAACTCCTTGTGATTCCCGTCCTGTTCGGCCTCCGAATCACCATAGCCTCGAGGGACTCGACCAACCATGATGCTCGGTTAAGTCAACACCTTCGTTACAAGCTGAGTCTGATTTGATGATATACCCTCGAGGGACTCGACCAAGCATATCATGCCCTCAGGTCACCGGTGACATCTCTATGTCGTAAGCAAGATAGCGAATCGCGATATAGGTGAGTCTCGAGGGACTCGACCAACTCAACCTACACCGGGATTCGGTTCCTACTCATAACGATGGAAGGCCACGTGGGTCAATCTAATTGCCTCACGTTTACCGACTTAATATTATCGAGAGATGTTTCTATGATTTGGTCTCCTAATATGACATGTCACACATATACATATTTAATATATATCTACATCGCATGCAAATATATATACATATCTAGTATGTGTATAAGCAATCACACCAGATGATCATGGACCACAACCTAATATGATTAGGCCCGAGCCAGTAGGCCTAATCACTCACATCAAGATCTATGTGTGCAACGGTGCATCTCCATGCCTTGTGATTGTCCATCTCGTCCTCGTTGGTTCCGTCGACATCTTGATGCATCTTCATGCATCACGATCGTCCATCTCGTGGGTCCCGCTATGGCTTCCACGCTCTCGCTGCGCCTCCTCATGTGATTACAACTTAATCATAGGCACGCAGGCCCGACAATAAACGAGATATATAATGGAGGTTCGCAGACCTCAATAATAATAATCACAAGTACACACATCACACGGTCCATGATCATCCGTCCACTCATCATACATCACATGTATAAATAATCATCATCATGTAGGACTACTAGATAATAATAAAAATAATAATCAACTAAACCTTTTAATTAATTAATATTTTCTGAAATCAGGGATATATAAGGAATTTCTCAATTCCTAAGGGTATTTTCGTAATTTGGACAAAAGACAGAAACTGGAATTTCTCAAATTCCGAGGGGCAAAACTGTCTTTTGCGCAGAAAACCCTAATACCCTTTCCCCTTTTCGCTGCTGCGCCGCCGCCGACGCCACCCTGCTGGCGGCGGCCTGTGCGGCGAGGGCGAGGGTACTGCCCTCGCCTGCAGGTGGCACGCCCGCTTGGGTCGCTGCCGCTGCAGGTGGGCGCCCCCGCGGGCGCCGCCGCCTTCGCGGGCGGTTCTGCCCGCGAGTCAGCGCCCGCAGGTGGTGCTGTCTCGCTGGCGGCCGCCCCTGCGGGGTTTTTGCCCGTGGGAGCAGCGGCCACAGGCGCCGCTGCCCTGCGGTGCCTCAGCCCGCGCTGCTGCCCCGCGGCGCCTCTGCCCGCGGGCTCAGTGGCCGTAGGCGCTTCTACCGAGCGGGCTCCCAGCCCCGCCGGCCGCAAGCTTGCTGCAAGCAGACCGCCGGCCGGCTGCTGCAGGCACAGCGCTTGCGCATGCGCCGGCGCTGTGCTGCCTGGCTGCGGCTGCGGCTGGCTGCAGGCATGCAGATCGAGGGCAGCAACTGTTGCTGCCCTTCCTTGCTTTTGCGTCAACGATTTTGACGTCAATATTCTTCCTAAACACAACACACGCAGTTCAAAAACCAATCATTCGCACGAACAACCTGGCTCTGATACCACTGTTGGGAAATCATAGGGGGGGGGCGACATCATATGCGCAGCGGAAGAACAAGAAAACAAAAATCCCCGATTCCCAAAAAGATGTTCATCGTCGTGCGAAGATTGGTGCGCAAAATTCGCAAAAAACACAAAAACTGCGTATAGAGATTGTGTTACCTAGGGAGATCGTATATCCCTGTTTCCTTGCAGATCCTTAGGAGAGGGTGAAGGAGGTCAAGCGTCCTCCTCTCTAGCGGTGATCCACACAGCAGGGTTGCGACGACGCTCCTCAAAACTCCAGGCCTACTCTGAGGTGGAGAGGGAGAGGAGAATAGGAAGGGCAAGCAAAGACTCTAGCCTATGAGGCTGTGAATCCCTCCTATTTATAGAGATCCCGTGTCAAAACCCTAATGGGTCCTTTCCCTAGTGGGTATTGGATCTGCATCCAATAAGACAAGGGCTCCGTCGGATATCTCATATCCGAACCTCTACTCATCGCAATGCCTACCATATGTGTGTGACCCTCTAGGCCCAATATCGAGCTGGCCGTGAGTCATACCTGTTAGAACTCTTTCTAACTAAGTGAATTATTATCTCTGTAATAATTCACTTGACTCATCGACTACGGAAGTACTAGGCCACTACGCCGTAGTCCCCAGACGATACAGGGGAATCCAATCCATTGGACCTGTCTGTCCTCAGTTACCATGTACCTATAGTCCCTCATCCATCTAATATCCCAGAGACCGTATATCGAGCATGGTGCTGTCAGACCCATACGGTTTCTACTCGAGTCTCGCTCTAATCGGATTCTCCCGGAGAACTCTTTCTCTCTCAACCCGAATGACCCTGGCCAGGGATTTGTCTGAGCAAGAACACATGGGATATTCCTCTCATGATACCGAGAGTGGATGATCCTCTATCGACACTCAATAGCCCTCGTAAGGTCGACTACCACTCCCAATGACCAGCTGTACTAGATCTGGGAACAGCCAAACTTATAAGTCTGGTATCAAAGAGTGGAGCACTCATACAGGACATCCTTGGTGTCTCAAGTCTAAGAACCAGATACACCACTAGGACTACGGAATCGTTGTCTGACAATAAGGCATCATCAACCATCCAGCATTCCGTAAGCGGATCAATCAGTGAACTCATTCTCCAATGAGCACCTGTACTGTATCCCTAGTGTCCCTACACGAGCAGCTATGAGACCAGCTGCATCCATCATATGGACGGGTATACAGCACACCAGTCTATCCGGTTATCACGATGTCCCTCTCGAGTAACCTATGACCGGGATTATTTAGGATATGTGTTTAAAGGTGAATCGATCTCATTATCGTGATCTCATCACGATCCGATTCCCATTGCACAAATCCAAGGACATCACAATATATATGCATTTATGCAATAGTTATAAAGTGATATACGCCAAAATATAATAAGCAAAAAGATTCTGTATCAAGTCACACGTGCCATCACTCACGTGATTGGCTTGCTGGGCACTTATGACTAGCACCTAGTATGTCCTTTTTGAAATCATTAAGTATTTCTTGCAACCGGTTCTCAATTCTAATTTCCAATGCTTCCATTTGTGCTTTCACTGAGTTATCGGTGGCCATTTCGTAAGATTGCATATCTGTAATCTCAACTCTTGTTTCTGATGTCAAGACTAGGGCATAAATCACTGCTCTACTCGGTGCTGTTGTTGTGATGCAATCGGTGGTAGCACTATTGGAATGAAGGGTTGCCGCAAGGATGTAGGGATGTAGCTGCGTTCGCTGCATGGGAGGCAACGATGCTTGCTATGGTTGCTGCGTGGAGGGATCGCTACTGTTGAGGGCTAGGAGGCAGCGATGGTGGTGCGGTTGGGGGCAACGTCGCCAAGGGCCTAGCGCTGCGATTGTTATGATAGTGCAGATGGAAGGCATCATTGCTCTGTCCCTACCGCACTATGGAAGGAGGCATTGGTGACGCCGAGGGATTGGGTGCGATTGAGGATATGATGGTGCCGTTGAAGCGGCCGAGGTTGAGAAGAGGAGTCGGTGCATGCATTGTCAAGGTTGAAGCAGCTGCACAAGAGCTTGCTGCGTGTGCTGTTGGAGGGCGGCTGCGGTGGCATTGTCGAGGTTGAGGCTGCAGTGGAAAATAGGAATCGACGGTAGCAGGCTGGGCAGCAAGCGGCGTCGTCACTGGCTGGGCAGCAGCGGCGACGGTGGTGGCAACCGGCATTCGCAACAGTAAGAGGATTGCCTTGTTTCGGTCACCAAGGGGGCAAAGCAAGGGGAAGTGGCGGCGGTCATTCTCGCCCGAGCTAGGGGGAGCAGCGACGGTTGCCGCATGGTGGCTAGCAACGGTGGTGGGTTGGCTGGAAGGCAATAGTGCTCGAGGCGTGGCTGCGATCGACAAGGGGCTACGGCAACCAGCGGATGTGGTTGCGGTGCTAGCGATCATTCTCACTCAAGCAAGATGGGGACGCGAGGAGGAGAGATCACTGGCTGGGTGATTGAGCGACGGTGAGGCGATTGGGAAAAGTGGTGGTGACGCGGTTGGGAACAAGGGCAATCCGTGAGTTGCCCTATTTCGGTCGCCGTGAGGAGGGCGACAATCGACGGCTACGGTTGCGACCCAAGAGGAGGCGGGCGGCGGTGGAGAGGTAGCGGTGGTGGCGCGGCTGGGAACAGCATCACCAACGATCCCCGAAGAGGAGAGGTCGAGCGGTTGCATTGCAACGCAAGGGGAGGCGGGCGGCGGTGGAGAAGGAGGCAGCGGTGGTGGCTTGTGTTGGAGGCGATGGGCGGCGGTGGCCTCTGGCCAGGGAGTGGGGCGATGGTGGGTGTTGGCCAGAGAGCAGCAGCAGCGAGTGGGCTGGTCGGAAGCAGGGGACGTGGCCGCGGCTTCTTCTTCTTCTCTTGTTTCTTCTTTTCTTTTCGTTTTTTTTTTTGAACAAGATGGGGCAACAAGGAGGTCGAGCGGTGGCCGAGCGGGAGTCAAAGGTCACGGGCCAGGGAGAAGCAGCGATGGTGGTCGAGTGGCCAGGGAAACAGTGATGGCGGTGGAGAAAGAGTTGCCTTGTAGTGGTGGTGGGGAAGGAGGAAAGCAAGGCTGCAGCGGGCTGTGCCAAGGATCGTCGCTCTGATACCAAATGATAAGACCCTAAAGTCTTATCGTTGCTCTGATACCAATTGATAAGACTCTAAAGTCTTATCGTCGCTCTGATACCAAATGGTAAGACCTTAAAGTCTTATCGTAAAAGAAATGGAAGAAATGATAGAAAAGGGGATGAAATTGTCACGCCTCCCCGAATTTAATTCTCATTTAGGAGGTGTGAACCTAACTCAAGATTGATAATATTATAATTCAACAAATAATCCAGGATCCAATCACACATTTGAGGTCACTAAGAAAAACATTCAAGTCATTCACCTCTACAATCCACAATTCACAAAACCTGTGCAGTTTGTAATCATACATCATGTCACTAGATGATTCTTCAAATCCAAAAGCAACTTAACTAAACCATCACTATATCATAAATCCATAAGCGCGACAATTAATGCAATCACAAAACCAACATGTACTACATGTTTATATCAATACATAGTTTAGACTTAACATTTCCAAAATCCTGATGTAAGAGGTACTTTTCAAATATTTACAAGATACATCAATCTAGATTTGTCATTGATATTTCATTACACACAAAAAGAACTTATACAATATCAACCTATCAAGTACGAAATATTTGCCCCAAAATCTTCTAGCCTTCCACTGCCTCAACCCAATTTATACATTTTAGTGAGCAATAAGCTATCCTGAAAAATTTATATATCAATGGGGTGAGCATATAAAGCTCAGCAAGTGACTAACATATCCATAGCAAAGAGGACAGGTTTCAAACAAATAAGGTATCAATGTCATACAAAGCAGAGATACAAGATGAAACAGTAGCATGTTTTGTTTGAATGCAGAATTACAATGTCATATCGTTCGAAGTACGTTTTGTTCATACAATCGAGGAAAGGTAGTTGGATCATATCATTGGCATAAGGAGCATATCGATGACATATGGTAATTTCAAGGCATAACAAAGACATAAGGAGCATTTTGGATATCATGAATGCAGAATTACGATGTCATTTCGTTCGAAGCACATTTTTTCATACAATCGAGGAAAGGTAATTGGAGCATATCATTGGCATAAGGAGCATATCGATGACAAATGGTAATTTCAAAGCATAACAAAGACGTAAGGAGCATTTTGGATATCATGAATGCAGAATTACGATGTCATTTCGTTCGAAGCACGTTTTGTTCATACAATCGAGGAAAGATAATTGGAGCATATCATTGGCATAAGAAACAGTTCGGAACATATCAATGGTGAATGAAATGCTTTAGAACATATCAATGGCATATCAAAATATTTCGGAAGCATAAGAAGTATTTCAGAATATATCAAAGAACAAATACGAAATAGAAGCTCAAACGTCGTACTCTAGCATAGTGCATGTGTTGTTTAACTCAGTGGTGGCTCCACGCCGTGATGAGTTCTCGACTCCATCCACGGGTAGCCCTTTCCTACTCGAGCCCTCTCACCCTACCCAAGTGCTAGGTCGACTCTGAATTTCATATCAAACAGATAGAAGGTGAAGTGGGATTCCAAACAAAATATAGTCCATCCGTTTCTGAATGACCACCAAACATAATCTAGAGCATCGCGGGCTCTAAGCACATACCCTTTATCATTTCTGACAAAGGTCCAAATAATCCCACAAACACCAGAGTACAAAAGGCTATTGTGAATAATGAATTGGGACATATCGGAAGCACATGCAGAACAACGAAATGTACATATGCCTTTCGAGTCAATACGATACAAACATAATCTTTCATAAATGTATTCAGATTTGAAAGAAAATAAAAGCAAGAGCATACAAGGATTTCAAGAAATCACATATAGCCAATTAAAATAAGAAAGTTAGGTGAATTCAATGTCCAAAGAAATGAAACTAGAAGAGGCACATATCGAAAGCAAATGCGGAACAATGGGATGCATGTGCCGAATCATTACGATATAAACATGATCTTTAGATGATAGCTGCAGATGTACAAATAAATAAAGGACAAAAGTATACAGGATTTTAAGGTAATAATTTAAAGCTTAACTGAAGTAAGAGTTTTTGCCGAAATCGATTTCCAAAGAGAAGAAACAAGGAAAGCCGAAATCGACCAAAGCTTGATTCTGGCAGAATTTGATAGGAACATTGTATGAACTATTTGGATAACCAATTATACTCCAATATATACAAAATAGGTGTCATTAGAAAGCTTTGTCAATCTAGTTTTAGGAAAATCAAGTTTAATAAGAATTGGAATTTACAACAGGGAGTTACAGATAATTTGGTAACGAAAGGTCTGAAAATATTAGCTCTATTTTACTGAATCCATAGGGTCGATGAAAGCAGATGTTTCAGTTAGCAATTGTACTCCAAAAATTTCAAATCAGGCATACACAGAAAGAATTTTGAGTCTAGCTTCGAATAAATCATACTTTGTATGAATCTGAGTTCACAACAGAAAGTTATAAATAGTTAAGCAACAAGAGGTCAGAAATTTCAGTCCCTATTTTGCAGAATCTGTAGGGTTAATTTAAACAGAAGTCTTAGTAGGCATTTAAAATCCAAATCATTCAATCTTAGTATCAAAATAAAGATTTTTTTTGTCTACTTTCAAATAGAATAGGCTTTGTCTAAATCAGAGTTTATTACAAAATGTTATGATCGAAACATTGCATAGAGGTCAGATTACCGAAAAATTACAGATCCATAGCTTTATATCAAAACGAAAGAAGGTCTGGTTCTCAGTTGAAATCTTTCAAATTTTGCAGAATAAAAACGGAAATAGAGATTAAGGTTAATGTGGGATGGGGTTAGAACACTCGCCTTAAAATTATTTGTATCCCAAATGTAGGAAAATTGATAAAAAAAACCTCAAGTTCTTCTTCTTCTTCTTTTTCTTCTTCTTCTTCTTTTCTCAAACTCACGTTGGCTGCAACTCTTCAGGTTTGTTTTCTTTAATCTTTCATGTAATTATTTTGGTTTTGGCTAATGCAAAAGTTGCAAGGTGTCATGCATGCATGAAAGGGGCTAGGTGTCATCTTTAGAGCAAAGATAAGTGGCACCAACCTTAGGTTAGTTAGTGACACATGTCCACTATATTTTTTTTTCTTTTTTTTAAACTTAAATCTGAATCTTTCATAAATTATATCAAACTTCTAATATTTACTCTTAGGTCCCTAGCCATGAACCTTTAATATAATATCATTTAATATAAAATAATTATTAAATAATCCTTATTTTTACAAACATACCTTTTACTAAATTTTGAAAAATGGGGGATGTTACACTCTCCCCTCCTTAAAAAAAAATTTAGTCCTCTAAATTTATCATACCTCATTCGACGAGAAGATGAGGATAAGCTTTTATCATTTCTTCCTCAAGCTCCCAAGTTGTTTCCTCTCCAGAATGATATCTCCAGATCACTTTATCTATAGGGATAACCCGATTCCTCAAGATCTTTTATTTTTTATCAACAATCTGAGTGGGCTCTTCCACATAAGACAAGTCTTTATCAATCACCATCGGCTCATACTTAATGATATGAGAGGGATTAGGTATATACTTTCTAATCATTGAAACATGAAACATATCATGGATATGGCACAATGATGGTGGCAAGGCAATCCTATAAGCGACAAAACCAACCCTCTCAAGAATCTCAAAAGGTCTAATAAATCTTGGGCTTAAGTTTCCTTTCTTCCCAAATCTTACAATGCCTTTAGAAGGGGAGACCTTCAGGAATACAAAATCCCCGATTTGAACTCAATATTTTGTCTTCTGTTATTAGCATAACTCTTTTGACGACTCTAAGCAGTCTTTAACCTTTTTCTTATAAGTTGAATTTTCTCAGTAGTCTCTTGTACTTTTTCTGGTGCTAATAACTTTCTGTCGCTAATTTCTTCCCAACATATAGGCGTCCTGCACTTTCACCTATATAAAGCTTCATAAGGAGCCATCTGAATACTTAGAATGATAACTATTATTGTAAATGAACTCAATAAGAGAGATATCTTTATCCCATTCACATTTCCAATCCATAACATAGGCTCAAAGCAAATCCTCAAGTGTTTATATGGTTCTTTCTGATTGACCATCAGTTTGAGGGTGATAAGTAGTGCTAAACTTGACTTTAGTGCCAATAGATTCCTGTAACCTTCTCCAAAATCTAGATAGAAATCTGGAGTCTTTATCAGAGATTATCTCCTTTGGAACACCATGAAGTCTTACTATTTCATATATATATAAATATGTAAGCCTATCAAGAGAATAAGTCATATTGATCGGTAGGAAATGTGCAGATTTCGTTAACCTATCAATGATAACCCAAATAGCATCATACTTTCTAGAAGTTCAGGGTAGTCCTGAAATAATGTCCATGGTAATACATTCCCACTCTGTCACGCTTCATCGAATTTAATTTTCATTCAGGAATATCTAAAGGTTGCAACAAACCTCCAAGTCTTTGGTGTTTTGCTTTGATTTGTTGACAAGTCAAACACTTTGAAACATATATTGCAATCTCCTTCTTCATACCTTCCCACCAATAATGACTTTGGAGATGTCTATACATCTTAGTGCTACCAGGTTGCATGGTGTACTTTGAATTATGACCTTCCCTTAGGATTTGATTTTTTGATATCTGAGTCATTTGGAACACATATTCTATCCCCAAATCTTAATAGGCCATCCTTTGAAACTCGAAAATTCAGTTTCAATCCCTTTTCCACTTCATTCCTTAAGCAGATCAAGCGTCGATCTCGTAGTTGTCCTTCTTTAATTTGTTGAATGAGATCATATTGCACTTGGATGGAGGCTATTAATATCATTGAGTCTTGCCCTTCTCTCATAACATTCAAATTATAATTCTCTTCTAATAACTTCCATTACTTCACAACCAAAGTCGTCATAAAACTTATAGATTTTTTTACTAAGGGCATCTGCTACAACATTAGTTTTACCCGGGTGATAACGAATGGTACAATCATAATCCTTTCGAAGTTCTATCCATCTCCGCTGCCTCATGTTTAACTCTTTTTTTTTAGTAAAAATATACTTTAAACTCTTGTGATCAGTAAAGATTTTAAATGTTCGCCCATACAAGTAATGCCTCCAAATCTTTAGAGAAAAAAAATAATTGCTGCCAATTCTAAATCATGAGTTGGATAATTCAGTTCATAACTCTTTAGTTGTCTAGAAGCATAAGCAATCACTTTCCCTTCTTGCATCAAAACACATCCAAGGCCCTTTCTTGAAGCATCAGTGTAAACCATAAATCCCTCATCACCACTTGGAATAGTGAGAATAGGGGCACTAGTCAATCTCTTTTTTAACTCTTGAAAACTTTGCTCACAATCATCACCCCATGGTGAAACACTGGGTCGAATGAAACCCTTATCTAATAGTTCTTGTAGTTGCTTTTTCAATTCCTCTAGCTCAAGTGGTGCCATTCCATAAGGAGGCTTAGATATTTGGATTGTCCCGGGGACCAAATCAATAGTAAATTCACCCTCTCTATCTGGAGATAAACCAGGCAAGTCATTTGGAAATACATCAGGCAAGGAGGTAAATCATGCCCAGTACTCTCAAAATAAAAGATGGGATGATCTAGTATACAAAAAGTGATCATTTTGTATAACAATCTATACTGGTATGATTGGAAGATAGTCAATCCATACTTAGTATTATATCAAAATTCTAAATATCTAGGAGAACCAAATCAGTAAGAAGTTTGTGTTCTCCAATAGAAATCAAACAAGATGACCAGATCGAGTTTGTTATCAAACAATCCCTAATAGTCGTATTTACATATAGCATATAATCTAGTGGTTTAGGTTGAATGCCCATGTGATAAGCAAAATATTACGAATCAAATCATAGATGAGACACATGGTCAAACAAATATTTGCATTCTTTCAGAAACATGAATTGTACCTTCGACCACTAATTCAGAAGCATTAGAATCATATCCCATGATAACATACACTCTAACATGGACTGATGATTTATGAGGCAGTGATTCTTTCTTCTTATTCAAAGGGTAGTCTTTTATTTTATAATCCAAATTTCCACAAGCAAAATAGGCTCCAGTCACCTACAAATACAAACTTATTTCATAATCTAACTCGCATCGTACACAGGACTGAATCTTTTGTGGTGACTTCCCTTTTCAAATCGATGATGTCTTGACCCTCTTATTATCACATTCTGATACATTTCTAATCTTTTTTTTTTTTTTTATAAACTTGTCCTTGCTATTCCTATCCTTGTTCTCAAGAAATTCTTTTGATCATTAGAACAATTTCGTACATCAAATATCTTCTCCAATCGCATCATCTATTTTTCTGCTACTAATTTATTATGTTCACCACGCTTCTACTGTGCTACTCTGATTTAATATCCCCGATCAACCCTTTTATCGTACTTAATTAATCAAAAGAAGATGAAGTAGGAGGACTAAATATCCTCGTCATCCTAGATTCCTAAAATGCATCAAAGAAAATTTTCACCAATCACTATAGTTCACCAGACCTCAATATATTTTGCACGTCAACATATCAAATATTTCAGTGATCCTCAAACCATGCTCTGATACCACTCTATCACGCCCCCCCGAATTTAATTCTCATTTAGGAGGTGTGAACCTAACTCAAGATTGATAATATTATAATTCAACAAACAATCCAAGATCCAATCACACATTTGAGGTCACTAAGAAAAATATTCAAGTCATTCACCTCTACAATCCACAATTCACAAAACCTATGCAGTTTATAATCATACATCATGTCACTAGATGATTCTTAAAATCCAAAAGCAACTTAACTAAACCATAACTATATCATAAATCCATAAGCGCGGCAATTAATGCAATCACAAAACCAACATGTACTACATGTTTATATCAATACATAGTTTAGACTTAACATTTCCAAAATCCTGACGTAAGAGGTACTTTTCAAATATTTACAAGATACATCAATCTAGATTTGTCATTGATATTTCATTACACACAAAAAGAACTTATACAATATCAACCTATCAAGAACGAAATATTTGCCCCAAAATCTTCTAGCCTTCCATTGCCTCAACCCAATTTACATATTTTAGTGAGCGATAAGCTATCCTGAAAAATTTATATATCAACGGGGTGAACATATAAAGCTTAGCAAGTGACTAACATATCCATAGCAAAGAGGACATGTTTCAAACAAATAAGGTATCAATGTCATACAAAGCAGAGATACAAGATGAAACAGTAGCATGTTTTATTTGAATGCAGAATTACAATGTCATATCGTTCGAAGTACGTTTTGTTCATACAATCGAGGAAAGGTAGTTGGAGCATATCATTGACATAAGGAGCATATCGATGACATATGGTAATTTCAAGGCATAACAAAGACGTAAGGAGCATTTTGGATATCATGAATGCAAAATTACGATGTCATTTCGTTCGAAGCACGTTTTGTTCATACAATCAAGGAAAGGTAATTGGAGCATATCATTGGCATAAGGAGCATATCGATGACAAATGGTAATTTCAAGGCATAATAAAGATGTAAGGAGCATTTTGGATATCATGAATGCAGAATTACGATGTCATTTCGTTCGAAGCACGTTTTGTTCATACAATCGAGGAAAGATAATTGGAGCATATCATTGGCATAAGAAACAGTTCGGAACATATCAATGGTGAATGAAATGCTTCAGAACGTATCAATGGCATATGGAAATATTTCGGAAGCATAAGAAGCATTTCAGAATATATCCAAGAACAAATACGAAATAGAAGCTCAAACGTCGTACTCTAGCATAGTGCATGTGAAGTTTAACTCAGTGGTGGCTCCACGCCGTGATGAGTTCTCGACTCCATCCATGGGTAGCCCTTTCCTACTCGATCCCTCTCACCCTGCCCAAGTGCTAGGTCGGCTCTAAATTTCATATCAAATAGATAGAAGGTGAAGTGGGATTCCAAACATAATATGGTCCATCCGTTTCTGAATGACCACCAAACATAATCTAGAGCATCGCGGGCTCTAAGTACATACCCTTTACCATTTCTGACAAAGGTCCAAATAATCCCATAAACACCAGAGTACAAAAGGGTATTATGAATAATGAATTGGGACATATCGGAAGCTCATGCAGAACAACAAAATGTACATATGCCTTTCGAGTCAATACGATTCAAACATAATCTTTCATAAATGTATTCAGATTTGAAAGAAAACAAAAGCAAGAGCATAGAAGGATTTCAAGAAATCAAATATAGCTCAATTGAAATAAGAAAGTTAGGTGAATTCAATGTCCAAAGAAATGAAACTAGAAGAGGCACATATCGAAAGCAAATGCGGAACAATGGGATGCATGTGCCGAATCATTACGATGCAAACATGATCTTTAGATGATAGCTGCAGATATACAAATAAATAAAGGACAAAAGTATATAGGAATTTAAGGTAATAATTTAAAGCTTAACTGAAGTAAGAGTTTTTACCGAAATCGATTTCCAAAGAGAAGAAACAAGGAAAGCCAAAATCGACCAAAGCTCGATTCTGGCAGAATTTGATAGGAACATTGTATGAACTATTTGGATAACCAATTATGCTCCAATTTATATAAATTTGGTGTCATTAGAAAGCTTTGTCAATCTAGTTTTAGGCAAATCAAGCTTAATAACAATTGGAATTTACAACAGGGAGTTACAGATAATTTCGTAACAAAAGGTCTGAAAATATTAGCTCTGTTTTACTGAATCCATAGGCTCGATGAAAGCAGATGTTTCAGTTAGCAATTATACTCCAAAAATTTCAAATCAGGTATATACAAAAAGCATTTTGAGTCTAGCTTCGAATAAATCATACATTGTATGAATCTGAGTTCACAACAGAAAGTTATAAGTAGTTAAGCAACAAGAGGTCAGAAATTTCAGTCCATATTTTACAGAATCTGTAGGATTAATTTAAACAGAAGTCTTAGTAGGCATTTAAAATCCAAATCATTCGATCTTAGTATCAAAAGAAAGATTTTTTTTGTCTACTTTCAAATGGAATAGGTTTTGTCTAAATCAGAGTTTATTACAAAATGTTATGACCGAAACATTGTATAGAGGTCAGATTACCGAAAAATTACAGATTCATAGCTTTATATCAAATCGAAAGAAGGTCTGGTTCTCAGTTGAAATCTTTCAAATTTTACAGAATAAAAATGGAAACAGAGATTAAGGTTACTGTGGGATGAGGTTAGAACACTTGTCTTAAAATTATTTGAATCCTAAATATGGGAAAATTGATGAAAAAAACCTCAAGTTTTTCTTCTTCTTCTTCTTCTTCTTCTTCTTCTTCTTCTTTTCTCAAACTCACGTTAGCTGCAACTCTTCAAGTTTATTTTCTTTAACCTTTCATCTAATTATTTGGGTTTTAACTAATGCAAAAGTTGTAAGGTGTCATGCATGCATGAAAGGTGCTAGGTGTCATCTTTAGAGCAAAGATAAGTGGCACCAACCTTAGGTTAGTTAGTGACACATGTCCACTATATTTTTTTTTCCTTTTTTTTTAACTTAAATCTGAATCTTTCATAAATTATATCAAACTTTTAATATTTACTCTTAGGTCCCTAGCCATAAACCTTTAATATAATATTTATTTAATATAAAATAATTATTAAATAATCCTTATTTTTACAAACATACCTTTTACTAAATTTTCAAAAATGAGGGATGTTACAGAAATGGAGGGAATGGTAATGATCGCTTCGAGGGGATCGGCCTCCTTAATTGCTTCGAGAGGATTGGCCCTCCTTGATCGCTTCGAGGGGATCGTCCTCCTAAGGTTTGTCCACAGAATGGAATAACATTTCATTGATTGATTGATTGATTTAAAGAAAGGGTTGCATCGCTATTTATAGAGTTTCACCTAGAGTCCACCAGGACTTGAACTCTTAATAATAAATAAATATTAAATAAACCTCTACTTGACTCTAACTGAACTAAACATACTCAATAAACAACTAAACTAAATAGACTCAATAAACATTATTCAAAAGCTCAGAAAAAGGGTCCTAACAGCACCTCCGTCATCTATCGAAGATATAGGGATTCGAATGGATCGCTTTGAACAATGACAAGATCAACTTGAAGAATGCCAAGATTAAATCTTAACTGAGTTACAGCAGATTCATCGACAATTTGATACCTTGTTTAGACATTTTAATTTTCCACCACTTGAATAAGCTGTGTATGTATTTTTGAAAAGTGTACACAATTCCTCTTTGTTATGTTGTAATACTATGTTGTTTACCTTAATGTTGTAAACTTAGAATGCTACTCACTTTGATAATCGCGATACTGTGCTTTTATGCTACGTACTTTGATAATAAAATTCTGTGCTAACTACCTTGATTTGTCCGAATGCATGAATTTGTTAAATTTCATTTTCGGACTTTCTTTGGTCAATCACTTAAATTTTGTACTGCGAATTTTACATGATGATAAGATTGTGTGCCTCAATATCATGTTTACTTTCATGATGATTATTTCTATTGAATATTGAGATGTTTCAATCATACATCGGATTCTCAATCTTTGAGTACTACAAAGCACTAATGATTTTGCCTCATGCAAGTAGTGATGAAAAGCTATGACAAAACACTTTATAAATGCATGAATTTGATGCATATTTTCTTTCCGAACAATCTTTCACTTAATATATTTCTTGAATGGAGCTTTCATGAGTCTATGTCATATTAAGTTGATTTTTGATACATAGAAGTCATTGACTAATGTATCTCTCATGGATTTATCTCTTGTGAATTTTTAATTGAGAAATGGATTTGATATGATAATTCTTTCACATGAATTCTTTCTTAATGAAGGAAGAATTTTTTTTTAGATGAACACTTGCAAGGATTTAATTTCACATGAATATCTTGATCCTTGTGAAAAATGAAGCATGATTTAATGAAACTCTTTTATCATTTTTAACTTCATTCAAAGTTGGTTCTCAATGGTTTTTCCTTCTTACTTTCCTCCTTCATGCGAAGTTTTAATAAAAAATAAAAAAGGAGAAGATGATGGAAGCCATCTCATTAAATATTTATAACTTTCAATGTGAGAACTTTTGAATAATATCATGTCATGAATGCTTGAAATATGATTCGTATGAATTTCTTTACAATTTAAAATATGACATGAATTTTTACCACCCTTGCATTTATTGCTGAATCATTCTTCTTTTTGTTGATGACAAAGCGGGAGAAATAATACCAAAATGTAATAAATTGATGATAAATATATACAATTTTACACCTGAAATGTTTGGATGTTAACTTTTCTTCATTATGATAAGATATCTAGAGCTTAACTTGCAATTTTAAAAATTGATATCTTGCCATAGAATGAATTGTTATGTTTGTCATCCTTCATATTTGAAATATCAACACTTGAAAATGGATGTCATGTCTTGATATTATTTTCAGAATGTTACATCATGATAGGAATTATGATATGTGTATTGATAAGTTTAAATGAACTTAACATATCAATATGTCTCTGGAATTCAAAGACTTTGAATTCAAGAATAACTTTTCTCAAGTATGACATATAGATAGGTGGAGTTAAGGTTAACTCCATCATCAATTGATTGTCATCATCAAAAAGGGGGAGATTGTTAAATCTCGGATTTGGATGATAAGTCAATTGTAATTTGTTTGATCTAATCTGTATATTGAGAAAAGGTATTCAGATCTTTAGGGACATACTCCTAGAAAGTGATATCTCATGTCTCATCTGTATGAGACCTCTCTTGGAATTTTTAATGCCAAACCTTATTATAATGGTGTCTATGTACCTAGACTGGGATAAGCCAAGCATCCTCTTGGATCTATCTCTATAGATCTGAATACCCAAGATATAGGATGCTTCTCCTAATTCCTTCATGGAGAAGTGTCTAGATAACCAAGTCTTTATTATAGATAGCATTCCTATATCAAATCTAATTATCATGATGTCATCCACATATAAAACCAAAAAGGTGATAGCGCTCCCACTTACCTTCCTGTACACATGAGGCTCATCTTCATTCTTAACGAAGTCATAAGATTTTATTGCCTCATCAAATCTTATGTTCCAACTTCGGGAAGCTTGCTTCTATTCATAAATGGATCTAAGCTACCTGTACACTTTATCTGGGTAGTCTTTGGACATGAATCCCTCGGGTTGTATCATATACACCTCCTCCTCGAGTTCGCCAATGAGGAATATAATTTTCACGTTCATATGATAGATCTCATAATTATAGTGTACTCCAATAACCAATAGAATTCGGATGAATTTTAGCAAGGCTACGGGTAAGAAGGATTAATCATAGTCAACACCTTGTCTTTGACGATACCCCTTAGCCACTAACCTTGTTTTATAGGTCTCTATCTTTCTATTTACTCCGATCTTCTTCTTGAAGATCCACTTACAACCAATGGGTATAATGCCCTCGGTTGCATCGACTACGGTTCCAAATTTTGTTGAAGTATATGAAATCCATCTCAGAATTCATAGCTTCTTGCCACTTCCCGACGTTTATACTCATAATAACCTCTTCGTAGGTCTGAAGATTAATATCCTTAATGTCCTCTCCTCTAATATGTCCCACATATCTCTCAAGAGGATAGGATATTCTTCTAGACCTATATAAGGCTAGAACTTGTGTGCTATGTAACTGAACAGACTCTATTTCTGGAATGGTACTTGAGCTAGGTTCTCCAACCTCGCTCAACTCTATCACACTCCCACTATGTCCGCCAGGAATATGTTCTTTCTTAAGGAACATCGCTCTCTTAGCTACAAAGACCTTTTGGTCCTCTAGGTGATAGAAATAATGCCCATAAGTTTCCTTAGGGTATCCCATGAACTTGTACTACTCCTTCCTAGATTCCAACTTGTTGGGGTTGTATCTCTTAACGTGAGTAGGGTAGCCCCAAATCTTAACAACCTTACAATCGGGCTTCTTCTCTTTTCATATCTCATATATTGTAGATACTATCGACTTAGTTGGAATTCTATTCAGAAGGTAAGCTGTGGTCTCTAGGGCGTATCCTTAGAATGAGATAGGTAGGTCAATGAAACTCATCATTAACACACTATGTCTAATAGTGTGTGATTCCTCCTCTCAGATACACCATTGAGCCGAGGTGTATAAGGAGGTATTCATTTGGACAAAATCTCATAGTCCTTAAGGAACTAGGTGAACCTTATACTCAAAGTACTCACCTCTTCGATATGATCAAAGACTCTTGATACTCTTTTCAGTTTGGTTCTCCACTTAATTCTTATGCTCCCTAAATTTCTCGAAGGCCTCGGACTTACACTTCATCAAGTACACATGTCCATATCTTGAGAAATCGTTAGTAAAAGTAATGAAGTAGGAATAACCACCTATGGCATGAGTTGACATGAGACCGCATACATTACTATGTATGAGTTTTACTAAATAGAGAGTTGGTTAGTTTTCCATGAAGGCAAATCTCGTAAGTTGCATATGACTCATAGTCGAATGGATCTAGTTATACATCCTTTAGCAACTTTTGA